>NW_007251042.1:1599828-1645573 GCF_000164805.1 Carlito syrichta
TCCAGTCTGGGTAACCGAGTGAGACTCCAACTCAAAAAAAAAAAAAAAGAATTCATATTTGTGCCATTGCCGGATCATCACAGCCATTGCCTTACTAGACTCTGGTGTGGCTATGTGCTCTTTGAGCTATAGCTGTCGCCATGCTTCCTGGTTTTGGCCCCCTCCCCTACCTCTGGGAGGTGAATCTCCTCTTTCTCTCTCATTTACTTTTAAATAGACTCTACTTTCTGATATAAAAAAGAATTGTTATCTGTATATATATAATATATACTATTATATATAATATACATATAATATAATTTGTATTATATATAATTTATATTGTATATAATATCATTTATGTTTAAATTTGTATAAATAATATATTTGTTACTTTTGTTACTCCAAGGTAACAAATATATTATCCTGCATGAACCTCTGTAAGTGTTTTAGCTTTGCCCTTCACATTTGTCTTTAATCTATGTGGAATTGATTTTTGAGAATTGTGTGAGATAGGGGTCCAATTTCAATTGTTCTGTATGGATATCCAATTTTCTCAGCACTATCCAGTCCCCATTAATCTTCAGGGCCTATTCTGTCATAAATCAAGTTTCCATTATTCTGTTCTCTTAGTCAATTTGTCTATCTTCTGCCTTAAATATTATAGCCCTTATTAACTCTTAATATCTAGAGGTAACTCCTACTTTTCTCTTCTTTATCAGTGTGCTGGCTATTATTGGTTCTTTGCTCTTCCATGTACTTTTTAGATCATTGTATCAAATTTGAAGACAGCTAGCCGGGCTCGGTGGCCCAGCCTGTAAACCCACGTCTTTGGGAGACTGAAGTGAGTGGATTGCCTGAGCCCGCGGGTTCAAGACCTGCCTGGGCAACTTGGCGAGACGTCATTGCTACAGTAAATCAAAAAAATGAGCTGGGTGTGGTAGCGCGCGCCTGTAATTCCGGCTACTCGGAAGGCTGAGGCGGAAGGATCGCCGGAGCCCAGCAGGTCGAGGCTGCAGTGGCCGGGAGCAGCCACTGCACTCCTGTCTGGGCGACAGAGTGAGACTCCAACTCAAAAAAAAAAAAAAAAATTGAAGACAGCTAACACGTTTGTGCAATTAATTCTTTCTCTCCACAAATATGGCATATCTCTCTGTTAATGTAGGTCTTCTTCAGTGTCTATCAAGAATATTTTTATATATTTCTCTACAAAAGAAGGGATATCTTTTGTAGATTTATTCATAGGTGCAGGTGCAGTATGTTTTTGGCTGTGGTAAATGTTATCTCTTTAAAAAATTATTTTTCTGTGTGCTGCTGATATATAGAGCTATCGTTATTTTGTTTCTTGAGTCATAATTCAACTCAAAGATTTTTGGGGTATAATTGACTTTTAAAGTAGACTTTACTCTTTTTTTTTGAGTCGGAGTCTCACTCTGTCGCCCAGACTGGAGTGCAGTGGCCACTCCCGGCACCGCAGCCTCGACCTGCTGGGCTCCAGTGATCCTTCTGCCTCAGCCTTCCGAGTAGCCGGAATTACAGGCATGCACTACCACGCCTGGCTGATTTTTTGATTTATTGTAGAGATGAGGTCCCGCCAAGTTGCCCAGGCAGGTCTTGAACCCGCGGGCTCAGGCAATGCACTCACCTCAGCTTCCCAAAGGCGCGGGATTACAGGCTGAGCCACCGAGCCCAGCAAACTATACTTTTTCGAGCGGTTTTAGGTTCACAGAAAAAGTTGAGCCTTAAGGTACAGAGAATTCCCATCTATCCCCTTCCCCCCCACAGACACAGCTTTTCCCACTGTCAACATTCCCCACCAGAGTGGTCTATTTGTTACAATCGATGAGCCTACATCAACACATCAATATCACCCCAAACCCATAGCTTACATTAGGTTCACTCTTGTGGGACAATCTACGGGTCTGGACAAATGTATAACAACATGTATTCATTATTACAGCATGATACAGAGTAGTTTCACTCCCTTAAAAATCCTTTGGGCTGGCGGGGCTGGGTGGCTCAGCCTGTAATCACAGCACTTTGGGAGGCCGAGGTGAGTGGATGACTTGAGCCCGTGGGTTTGAGACCCGCTTGGGCAACTTGGCGAGACCTCATTTCTACAATAAATCAAAAATTAGCCAGGTGTGGTGGCGCGTGCCTGTATTTCCAGCTATTTGGAAGGCTGAGGCAGAAGGATCGCTGAAGCCCAGCAGGTCGAGGCTGCGGTGGCCAGAAGCGTGCCACTGCACTTCAGTCTGGGCAACAGAGTGAGACTCCAACTCAAAAAAAAAAAAAAAATCCTTTGGGCTTTTCTTCTCCGCTGTTCCCTCCCTGTTAACTCCTGAAAACCACTGATCTTTTTACTGTCTCCACAGTTTTGCTTTTTCCAGGGCGTTATAGATTAGGATCACACAGTGTATAATGTTTTCAGATTGGATTTTTTCCACTTAGTAATATACATGTAAGTTTCCTGTCTTTTGACGACTCGATAAGTTTGCTGTCTTTTGACGACTTGATAACAACTGAATTATATTCCATTGTCTGGATGCACCAAAGTGTGTTTATGCGTTCACTTGCAAAGGACATTTTGATTGCTTCTATGTCTGGGCAGTTATGAATAAAGCTGCGATAAATATCCATGTACAGGTCTTTATGTAGATGGTATAATTGATTGTTGAATATTGACTTGGTATCCAACAACGTTACTAAATTTTCAACTCTTTATCTGTAATTAGGACTTTCTACATAGACAAGCATATCATCTAGATATAATAGTGTTCTTTACTTCTTTTCTCTCTTGTTTTACTGTGTGTATAACACAACCAAGATAATTTTGAACCAAAGTAATAATAGTGATGTAACTCTTGTTACATCTTTTAGGGAGAAGAATTTCAAAGTTTTGTCTTTAAATTTGATGTTTACTCTAAGTTTTTGAAGATACTCTTTATTAGGGTGAAGGTATTCCTTTGTTTTACTAGTTTGCTGAACATTAATTATAAACAAATGTTAATTTTTATCTTTTTTGCATATATTGGAATGATGGAATATTTCTCAATCCCTTAATATGGTTGACTGTGAATTACATTACTTGGTTTTCTAGTTAAAACCAGTCTTGCATTCTCAGGATAAACCAAAGTTAGCCATGATATGTGTTATCTTAAAAACAACAACAACAAAGTGAGAGGTATCACACTCCCAGACTTTAAACTTTATTATAAAGCTACAATAATCAAAACAGCCTGGTATTGATGCAAGAACAGGCATATAGACCAATGGAACAGGATAGAGATTCTGGAAGTAAAACCTCAATTTCTCAACCAACTCATCTTTGATAAAGCCTCCACCATTAACCACTGGGAGAGGAGAACCTATTTAGTAAATGGTGCTGGGAAAACAGGCTGACCACACTTAGAAGATTAAAACAAGACCCCTACCTATCACCATACACAAAAATCAACTCTAAATGGACCAAAGACCTAAACGTAAAACCTCAAACTTTAAGAACCTTAGAAAATGCAGGAGACATCCTTATGGAAATTGGAACAGGCAACCAATTCCTGATCAAAACCCCAAGTGCTGCTAATATATAGACCCACAAGAGATAAGACAGACAAGAGGGATCTCATCAAACTGACAAGCTTCTGCAAAGCCAAAGAAACCATCAAGAGAGCAGGGAGACAACCCACAGACTGGGAAAAAATATTATGCCAACTGTATGTCTGACAAAGACCTCATTTTGAGTCCCTAGGATCTTCAACGAACTCAAATGTACTGAAAAGAAAAAAACAAACAGCCCCATTACAAAGTGGGCAAAAGCAATGAATAGACAATTCTCAAAAGAAGACACCTGAGCAGCCAGCAGATACATGAAAAAATGCTCAGCTTCACTAGTCACCAAAGAAATGCAAATTAAAATCAGACCGAGATACTACCTATCTCCAATCAGGATGGCCATCATAAATAACTCAAAAAACAACAGATGCTGGAAAGGATGCGGGGAAAGGGAACACTTCACTGTTGGTGGGAGTGTAAACTAGTACAGCTTCTGTGGAAAGCAGTGTGGCGATTCCTAAAAGGTCTAAAAGTTGACCTTCCATATGACCCTGCAGTCCCCCTGCTGGGAACATACTCGGAGGAACTCACATTACTCTATGAAAAAGATACCTGAACACGCATGTTTATGGCAACATTGCTCACAATAGCAAAAATATAGAACCAACCATGCTGCCTATTGAAAGAGGACTGGATAAAAAAATGTGGTACACATACATGATGGATTATTATGCAGCCATAAAGCAGGACAAAATTATGAACTTCACAGCAACTTGGATGGACTTAGTCTATAATACTGAGTGATCTATCACAGAAACAAAGAACTGAGTACCACATGTTCTCATGCATAAGCAGATCTTGAACAATTACCATAATACTATAAGAAAGGAATTGTCAGTAGTGGGAAACTGCCTGGGAGTGGCATATCTCATTAACAAGAGAACCTACATAATGAACATTTGTATACCTAATGCTGAATTGTACCCCACATCTTTAAAAGTAAAAATTAAAGCCAGGCTCGGTGGCTCAGCCTGTAAACCCGCGCCTTTGGGAGGCTGAGGTGAGTGGATTGCCTGAGCCTGCGCGTTCGAGACCCACCTGGGCAGCAAGACCTCATCTCTACAATAAATAAAAAAAAAAATCAGCCGGGCGTGGTAGCACATGTCTGTAATTCCAGCTACTCGGAAGGCTGAGGAGGAAGGATCACCGAAGCCCAGCAGGTCGAGGCTGAGGTGGCTGGGAGCGGCCACTGCACTCCAGCCTGGGCGACAGAGTGAGACTCCAACTCAAAAAAAAAAAGTAAAAATTAAAAAAAACTTATTTGTTGAACTGTTACCAATTTTGTAGGATTTTTTTCCAATTATGTTTATGAATAAGAATTGCCTAAGATTTACAGTTTTCATGATACCTTTGTCAGGTTTTTGGTATAGTGGTTAAGTTAGTCTCTTAATATGATTTAAGGAGTATTTCACTTTTTCTATACTCTGGGTAACTTTGGGTAAGGCTGGAGTTGTTTTTTGAATGTTTGAGAGAACCATATAGGATTATTGTTGATACTTTTGTTTCTGCTTTGTTTTGTGCGTTTATGTAAACAATTTTTAGTTTTTGATTATTCTTTGAATGGTTATAGGACATCTAGAATTTCTTTTTCTTTTCTTTCTGGGTTCAGATGATTCCTCCACCTCAGTCTCCTGAGTACTACAGGTATGCACCACTATGCCTGGCTAATTTTTTGTATAGACAAGGTCTTACTATGTTACCTAGACTGGTCTCAAACTCCTGGCCTCAAGCAATCCTCCCGCTGTGGCCTCCCAAAATGCTGGGATTACAGGTGTGAGCCACTGTACCTGGCCTCTCTCTCTTTTTGAGAGAACTGTGATGCTATATTTTTCTAGAAATATGTTATGTTACCTAAGGTTTTAAATGTAACTTTTTAGCTTTTGCAGTTTTTACAGTTATATCTCCCTTTCCCCCTAATATGGAATATTTTTTGGCCTTCTGCCTGTTGAAGTGATCAATTTTACCAGAGGTTTATCAGTTTTATTAGTTTCCCCCCCAAAGAACCAATTTTTAGCATTACTGATCATCTACTGTATCTTTGTATGCATTATTTTTTATTCTTAGTATGTCTTTCTTCTACTTTCTTTGGGTACATTTTGTTTTACTTTTTCAATATTCTAGACTAGAGATGGATTCTTAGATAGTTGCTTTCAACCTTTCTTCTTTCCCAATGTTTACCTTGAAAGCTAAACCCTTCTCTCTAAATATCTATTTAGCTATTATTGTAAGTTTTGGTATGTCATATTGCTAAATTTCTGCTCTGAACTGAATTATGTGTTTGTATGTTGAAGCCCTCTTGATCTTGGACTTTATATCCTCCAGAACTATGATAAATACATTTTGGTTGTTCAAGGTACCCAGGTTGTGGTATTTTAAGGAAGCCTGAGACGACTAATATAGTTCTATTATTTTCTAATGTCTATACTCATTTCTTCTTTGACCCATGAGGTATTTAGAAGTGTACTTTCTAATTTTCAAATGTTTCTAGTTTTCTTTTGTAAATTTCCCCCCACTTAATTGCACTATGGTTATAGACACCAGCCCTTTGAAATTTGTAGAGACTTACCTTATGACTTATGTATTAGTCAAGGTTCTTGGGTGACACAAAACCAGTAGGGTGTGTGTGTATATTTATTATAAGGAATTGGGTTGCATCATTATGGAGCCTAACTAGTCCCAAGATCTATAGGATGATTTGGCAAGTTAGAGATCCAGGAGAGCTGATGTTGTAGTTCCAGTCTGAAGGCTGGCAGACTTGAGGTTGAGGAAAAGTCCAAGTTTTAGTTCAAGTTTGAAGACAGGAAAAAAGTCTCAGTTTCAAGGCCATCAAGCAGGAAGAATACTCTCTTACTCAGGAGACAACCTTTTTGTTCTGTTTAGACCTTCATATGATTAGGTGAGTCCTGCCCACATTATAAAAGGCAACAGCTTTACCTAGTCTACCAATTTAAATGTTAATCTCATCCACAAACGCCCTCACAGAAATAACCAGAACAACGTTTGACCAAATATCTTGGATTCCATGGCTCAAATTCACAAATAAAATTAATCATCACAGCCTATATGTGGTCAATTTTTATTTCTACTCTATATGTGTTTGAATGGAATGTATTTTCTACAGCTGTTGGGTACAGTAGTCTATATTTGTCCAGCAGATCAAGTTTATTAATTTTGGTATCCAAGTGTTCAATATCCTTACTGTTTGTTTTTTATCTGCTTGATCTACCTACCCATGCATGTTGCTATATCTCACTATGACAGCTGATTTGTTTTTATTCCCTGTAGTTCTGCATATTTTCGCTGTATAGTCTAAGGCTGTTATATCATGTATAGACACGTTTAGAATTATCATCTTCCTAGTGAATCAGTTCCATTAGCACTATATATTGACCTTGCCCTGCTTATCTCTAGGAAGGCGTTATACTTTGTGATCTATTTTGTCTGTAATTGATACACCAGAACACTTATATCTATATTTTTCTATTCATTTACTTTTAAGTGTTCTATATATATATAATCTATTTTTGAGTCAGAGTCTCACTCTGTTGCCCAGGCTGGAGTGCAATGGCATGCTCACAGCCAGCCCAGCGTCAACCTGCTAGGCTCAGGCGATCCTTCTGCTTCAGCCTTCCAAGTAGCTGGAACTACAGGCGTGCACTACCATGCCCAGCTATTTTTGAGTTTTTTTCTTTTCTTTTTTTTTTTTTGAGTTGGAGTCTCACTCTGTCGCCCAGACTGCAGTGCAGTGGCCGCTCCCAGTCACCGCAGCCTTGACCTGCTGGGCTCTGGCAATCCTTCCGCCTCAGCCTTCCAAGTAGCTGGAACTACAGGTGCACGCTACCACGCCCAGCTAATTTTTGATTTATCGTAGAGATGAGGTCTCGAACCCACGGGCTCAGGCAATCCACTCACTTCAGCCTCCCAAAGGCGCGGGATTACAGGCTGAGCCACCGAGCCTGGTTTATTTTTGAGTTTTTATTATAGAGACAAGGTCTCGCCAAGTTGCCCAGGTTGGTCTCAAACCCATGGGCTCAGGCAATTCACTCCCTCAGCCTCCCAAAGTGCTGGAATGACAGGCTGAGCCACCGAGCCCAGCCTGTTCTATATCTTTAAGTAATTTTCAGGTAGCTGTTATTAACAGCATATGGTTGGACATTTATAATAGAGTTTGAAAGTTTTTGCATTGTAGCTGCAGGATTTATTCCTTTTGTATTTATGGAAATTACAAGCAGATTTAAATTTAAATCTACCATTGTATTTTGTGCTTTCTGTGCCTTACATTTTGGAAGGCTTGGCTTGGTTCTTGTCTGAGACACTTGTTGAATCTTAGTTTACTCACTTGTGGAGCCTTAGTTTACTCACAGAAGAATAAAATTTCAGGCCAATCACAAGCCCAGTTCATCAGCAGAAGCAATCTGGGAGACTGGGAAAGTGGGTCTAGGGATTTGGGAGGAAGGGAGAAGCAGTTGGTTCAAAAGGGCATGCATGGGGCTAGTTTGGGAAGAGTTGGCTCAGGAAGTGGCAAAGAGAGAGAATAAACAGAAGGGATCAGGCTGACCTTGATACAATAGATTCAACCTTCTGGCATGGGCCAATGTTCTCAGCAAAAGAAGTCTTGCTGGCGCCCAACCACAAGGAAAGGGCTCACCAGGTGTTGGAAGACTCTGCCCCTCCCACCCTTCCCATCTCTGACCTTGGCAATCTCCCACAGCATTAGAGCTAAGGGCAGACAGGCTTATCTCCTTCCCTAGTGTTCTTGGTAGTCACCAGCCAGTCAGCTCATCTTGTCTTCTGCCACGTGAGAGAAGGTTGTGTTGAAGAGTATGAGTTTGGAGTCAGAGAGATTGGTTTCTAATCCCAGCTCCACCATTTGCTTATCTGCAGAGTGACTTTGGGAAAGTTATAAAAATTCTCTAAGTCTCAGTGTCTCCATCTTTACAAATGTGAGTCATAATGAGTTCCGGGGTACTCTGTCTACCTAATTGCGTGGTTGTGAGGATTACTCCGGTGACTTCGAAAGCGTTAATGCTTAAAGCATAGAATGTGCCTCGTAGACATTAGATAAGACTGTACTTTGTTCCTCTGAGAACTTATTTATTTCCATGCCTCTGGGCACAGGATGCCAAGGTCTTTAACTCTGGCTCCAGCTTTCCTCCAGAGAACCAGAATCCTCTATCTACATATTAGACAGCAGGCTATTCCAGTGCCCCTTCCAACTCAATATATTCCAAGTCAGACTTCCAGATTTTCTTCCCGCCTTCTCCTTTATTTCAGGAGAAACCCTGGTGCTGCTGTCAAGTCTAGAGGCTTCTGCCTTGTTGCTCACATGCAATGAGTTTCTAAATTTTGTTACTTTTTTATTTTGTTATTGTCTCATGCCAGGTTTTTTTTTATTGTAGCCACCCCAATAGACCTCTTTTCTAATACAGCCCCAAATATATCTTTGAAGTAAAGTTTTAGGCTTTCCTAGTTGCTCCAATTTCAAGAGATTTGTGTTTATTTTAAATTCCTGCTGTGCTTATCTTTCTGCCCTCCCCCCCTAATTTTAGCACCCACTGTATTTCACTATATCTTTTAGTTATACTTTTTTTTTTGAGTTAGAGTCTCACGCTGTCGCCCAGACTAGAGTGCAGTGGCCGCTTCCGGCCACTGCAGCCTCAACCTGCTGGGCTCTGGTGATCCTTCCGCCTCAGCCTTCCGAGTAGCCGGAATTACAGGCACGCGCCACCACGCCCGGCTGATTTTTAAATTTATTGTAGAGATGAGGTCTCGCCAAGTTGCCCAGGCGGGTCTTGAACCCGCGGGCTCAGGCAATCCACTCACCTCAGCCTCCCAAAGCGCGGGATTACAGGTTGAGCCACCGAGCCCGGTAGTTATACTTTTAAGTGTAGGGTTTGGTCTCTAATAATTGGAACCAAGTCTTAGGCTAATCATATTTCTCCCAGTACCTAGATTGCTAGTGAGCATATACTAGTTGCTCAATAAATATGGGTTGGTTATTAGATATGAAGCCCATCTGGATATTGTTACCTTTCTTGAAACTGTGTGAGGGGGCTGTGCTCTGTGTTCAGAAACCATGTATAAAACTCTACTCAGCCTGCTGATGTGGGAGATGAGTCAATTTCCTTTTCATTGAAACATTTCTAGCAACACAGGCTTTTCTGTCTGTTCTAAAGGTGCTCCCTTACCCCTTGGCCTTTGACAACCGCTATACTAACAGATACCTCAGTACGGATTTATTTTCTATCCTAGGAAATGTAGGGCTCTGAAGGCTGGAACAGAGTTTAGTGGAAACAGCACAGTGGGAATATCACTCAGACACTGGTCTTTTGATTTTATGATCAATCACGGTTTTTTCCCTTTTTGGTGAGTGGTTTTGGTAAGTGACTTAACCTCTATGTCTACAAAATTTAAATTAAGATGTGCATTTTGGTCAGGCGTGGTGGCTCAACCTGTAATCCCAGCACTTTGGGAGGCTGAGGCAAAAGGATTGCCTGAGCCTAGGGGTTTGAGATCAGCCTGGGCAATTTGGTAAGGCCTCATCTCTACAATAAAATCACGAAAAATTGTACCTGGGCATGCTGGTGTGTGTCTGTAGTTCCAACTACTTGGAAGGCTGAGGCGGAAGGATCGCTTGAGCCCTGCAGGTCGAGGCTACAGTGGCTGCGAGTGTGCCACTGCACTCCAGCCTGGGCAACAAGAGTGACACTCCAACTCAAAAAAAAAGATACACATTTCAAATTAAACCAAGTAGGATATTGGAAAGTACCATGCTTAGCACATCATAACCATTCAAGAAGTGGTAGTTGAACCTGAGTCGAACGGCAGCGGTCAGGGAGGCTGTCAATTCATCTCATGGTTAGGGCTGGGGTGACTTCAAGGTACCAGGAAAGTTCCCCTCTACTGTCCTTGAATAAATCCTCCACTAAGGCCCGAAATTTCACTTTCAGAGGAAATTCAGAGGAATGAAGATTCATTCCTCTGGTGTACCTTTGAGTTCTTCAAACTGCACTTTGTTGTTGTTGTTATTTGAGTCAGAGTCTCTCACTCTATCACCCAAGCGGGAATGCAATGGCATGATCATGGCTCACTGTAGCCTTGACCTCCTGGGTCCTGCTTCAGCTGCCCCAGTAACTGGGACTACAGGTGCAGGCACCCTCACACCTGGCTATTTTTTTTTTTTGAGTTGGAGTCTTACTCTGTCGCCCAGGCTGGAGTGCAGTGACATGCTCACGGCCACCCCAGCATCAACCTGCTGGGCTCAGGCGATCCTTCCACCTCAGCCTTCCAAGTAGATGAAATTACAGGTGCGCACTACCATGCCTGGCTAATTTTTAAAACTTATTATAGAGATAAGGTCTCGCCAAGTTGCCCAGGCTGTTCTCGAACCCATGGGCTCAGGCAATCCCCTCACCTTGGCCTCCCAAAATGCAGGGATTACAGGCTTGAACCATGATGCTTGGCTTAATTTTTAAAAAAATTTTTATTTCTTGTAAAGACAAGTTTTCACTATATTGCACAAGCTGGTCTCTAACTCCTGGGCTTAAGCAATTCTCCCACCTCAGGTCCCTAAGTGCTGAGATTACAGGTTTAAGCCACCATGCCCAGAATAACTGCACTTTTTAAAATGTTCTTTAAAAGTTTCTTAACAGTAGCAGGAAACTGCCGGGGAACGGGTAGTGGGGGTGAGGGGGTGACTGGCAGTTAAGGGAAACTACTAGAGGAGGGAGGGGCACACCTCATCAACAAGGGTACCCGCATAATCAATGCTAGCATACCTCACCCTGAATTGTACCCCACATCTTTAAAATTAAAAAAAATTTTTTTAGGTGCCTTAAAAATGTTTAAAGTTACATATCGAGTCTTAATACCATAACGTATATTCATTTCTAGGGAAACAAAAGTGAGCATGATCTTGTATCCTGGGCAGCTGTGGGAATGGATATGGGAAAGAAAGGAAGGAGAAAGGAGTTTGGGGATGTGGGAAGAGTCCAAGCTAAATATACAAATTTCTTCTCTTCATTATTTAAAAAAATAGAGCCCGGCTCGGTGGCTCAGCCTGTAATCCTGCGCCTTTGGGAGGCTGAGGTAAGTGGATTGCCTGAGTCCGCAGGTTCGAGACCTGCCTGGGCGGCGAGACCTCATCTCTACAATAAATCAAAAAATCAGCCGGGCGTGGTAGCGCATGCCTGTAATTTCGGCTACTTGGAAGGCTGAGGCGGAAGGACTGCCGGAGCCCAGCAGGTCAAGGCTGCGATGGCTGGGAGCACTCCAGGCTGGGCGACCAAGTGAGACTCCAACTCAAAAAAAAAAAAAAAGGCTATTTTTTAGAGCATTTTAAATTGCCAACTATATTAAGAGGAAAGTATAGAGAGTTCCCATTCAGTCTCGTCCTCCATCCAACCGCCCCTACGATCAACATCCCTCATCACACGGGTGCGTTTGTTATGATGGATGAACCTACATTGACACATCATTATCATCCAAAGTCCATAGTTTACATTAGGGCTCACTGTGGATGTTGGCCATCCTGTGGTTTGGACAAATGTATAATGATATGTGTCCATCGTTACAGTATCACAAGAAGTAGTTTCATGGCCCTAAACGTCCTCTCTGCTCTTCCAATGACTCCCTTTCTGCCTCTAATTTCTGGCAACTGTTGATCTTTTTATTGTATCTACAGTCTTGCCTTTTCCAGAATGTCACATGGTATGTAGCCTTTTCAGGTTGGTTTCTTTCTCTTAGAAACATGTATTTAGGTCCTTCATGTCTTTTTTTTTTTTTGAGTTGGAGTCTCACTTGGTCGCCCAGACTGGAGTGCAGTGGCTGCTCCCGGCCACCGCAGCCTCTCCTGCTGGGCTCCGGCGATCCTTCCGCCTCAGCCTTCTGAGTAGCCAGAATTACAGGCGTGCGCTACCACGCCTGGCTGATTTTTAAATTTATTGTAGAGATGTGGTCTCGCCAAGTTGCCCAGACAGGTCTTGAACCTGCGGGCTCAAGCAATTCACTCACCTCAGCCTCCCAAAGGCATGGGATTACAGGCTGAGCCACCGAGCCCTGCTTTTTTTTTTTTTTTTAATGAGACAAGGTCTCAATATGCTGTCCAGGCTGGCCTTGAACTCTGGGGCTCAAGCAATTTTGACCATGCCAATCTCCTGAATAGCTGGGACTATAGGTGCACACCACCATGCCCAACTTTCCCCCATTATCTGATGTCTTGATATCTCTTTTATTTTTAGCACTAAATAACATTCCATTATCTGGATGTACTACAGTGTATTTATTCATTCACCTACTGAAGGCCATCTTGGTTGCTTCAATGTTTTGACAATTATGATTAGAGCTTCTGTAATCACCATTTTATTTTTATTTTTTATTTTATTTTTATTTTATTTTTTATTTTTGAGTTGGAGTCTCACTCTGTCACCCAGATTGGAGTGCAGTGGCCGCTCCTGGGCACCACAGCCTCGACCAGCTGGGCTTCAGCGATCCTTCTGCCTCAGCCTTCCAAGTAACTGGAACTACAGGTGCACGCTACCACGCCAGGCTAATTTTTAATTTATTGTAGAGATGAGGTCTCGCCAAGTTGCCCAGGTAGGTCTTGAACCTGCAGGCTCAGGCAATCCACTCACCTCAGCCTCCCAAAACGCGGGATTACAGGCTGAGCCACCGAGCCCGGCTTGTAATCACCATTTTAATAGTTGGTTCTGGAAAAGGTCAGTGAGGTATGCAGACAGAAACTGGAATGGAGGATGTGCTGACCGACCTGAATTTACCCACCTATATGAACCACAGCCCGTCATGTTGCTCTATTTCTGCCCCCAGAAACTTAATAAGGAAGGTGAATAAAAACCAGGAGTCCATGCAGTCAAAATGAAAAACAAAAGCAATTCAAACCCTGAATGATTCTCTCACTGAGCATGTGCAACAGAAATGCATGTCACACCAATTCATGTGTACATTTACTGCTTCCAGAAAAGAGATTCTTTGGTAGTTTATAAATAATTTCAGGTTGGCAAATTACTTTTGAGTATCCCCCACACTGAGGTCAACAAGTGTGGGCCTTTAGTGAACAGAAAGATTTGATAAAATTCATCATCTAGTCAATTTAACCTTACCAGTGCTTACTAAGAGGAAGCAATGACAGAACCAATCTTCAGAAATAAATTCCATAAGGTCTTGCTCAGGTTTGGTTTGGAACAGAATGACAGTGCATTGGAGGTTAGTCTTAGAATGAGGAAAGACACCCTCCTGGGTCTGCAGCCCAGCTTTTGCTCAGCTCTGTCACAGGGGCCCTGGCCACCCCACCTATAAAATAGGACAGGGAGTGTTCTGTATTTTCTTTTTCTTTTTTTTGTTTTGAGTTGGAGTCTCACTCTGTCACCTAGGCTGCAGTGCAGTGGCACACTCACAGCCACCCTAGTGTGGATCTGCTGGGCTCCAGCGATCCTTCTGCCTTAGGTTTCCAAGTAGCTGGAAATATAGGCACACGCTACCATGCCCGGCTGATTTTTTGATTTATTGTAGAGACGAGGTCTCACCAAGTTGCCTGGGCTGGTCTTGAACCTGTGGACTCAGGCAATCCACTTGTCTCGGCCTCCCAAAGTGCTGGAATTACAGGCTGAGCCACCGAGTCCAGCCATGTGTCCTGTATTTTCTAAAGTCGTTCTTCACGCTAACAGTTGGCTTCTCTTGCTAATTAAATGAAAGACAACAGTCACCGGATCAGTGGAGGAGAGCATACCTGGCCTGGAGTCTGCTCTTGAAAGATACTAGTTACCATTTTCCCTTTTGGGGGAACTCTTGGTTTGAGTAGGTTAGGCAGTCCATTATGTCTTTTAAGGGCCATAAGGATTGAGTGACCCAAAATGTCTCCCCTAAAGCTTTGCCCTGGGGTCTGGGACCCCTCATATTCTTTAAGTTATGGAGTTGAAGGTCTTTAATGCATCAAGTTGCAGAAATGAAGACATTTCACACTGAACCTCTAACTCTCACAAGTACCTCATGGGCAAGCAAGTTTAGCTAACATTTCTGGGGGTTGGATATGCTTGAGAAAAACAACTCACAGTCGGGAGGAAAGAAAAGCTGAGGGCATGCACATCAGGAAGGCAAGTCTGGGAGTTCTTAGAGGAGGAGGCAACCAAAGGAAGAGGAAGAAACTCAAAACTGAACTTGCCCCCGCCACAACTTTGAATGTTTGTCCTAATAGGCTTGAACAGACTAATCTTTGCTGGGTTGTCTATGCAATGTTTTGTCCTGCTTTTTGTGGGTCCTCTTGAGCCTAAGGAAGATGGGTAGAGCATTGCACAGTGAGTGGCCTGAGTTCCTGTAGGGTGGGAGTACCGGGCCAAGGAACTTCCTTCTTTACCACACTGGCTTATTTTAAGCCAGTGTGCCCTCCAGAGGAGGTCCCAATGGATGATGGGATGACAGCCATAAGGCTCTGAGCTGATTTAGACTTCAAAAGAATAGCAGCCTCAGTAGCATGCCGAAGTCTGACAAAGACCTAATATCTAGGATCCACCAACAACCCAAACAAATTGAAAGGAAAAAACAACCCCATTAAAAAGTGAGCAAAGGCCATGAACAGACACTACTCAAAGGATGACATACAAACAGCCAACAAACACATGAAAAAATGCTCAGCTGAACTCATCATCGGAGAAGTGCAAATGAAAATTACAATAAGATACCACCAAACTCCGGTAAGGATGGCTATCAAATAAGTCAAAAAGCAACAGATGCTGGCATGGGTGAAAAGGGAATGCTTCTGCACTGTTGGTGGAAGTGCAAACTGGTTCAAACTCTTTGGAAAACAAGAGCTTCCATATGATATAGCAATCCCTGGAGGAACATACATCACTCTGCCAAAAAGACAACTGCACATGCATGTTTATTGCAGCACTATTCACAATTGCAAAAACATGGAACCAACCTAGAAGCCCATCGAAGGTGGACTAACACAAGGGTGAGATTAGCAGACACTGGACACTGCTAGGGAAGGAAGGGAGGGGGCACGTGGCAACGTGGTACCAGGTCCACTATCGGGGAACTGAAGGCCAGCTAAAAGCCCAAACTCCACCTGCATGCAACCTATTTACGTAGTAAATCCCCACTTGTATCCCACAACTTAAAGTTAAAAAACAAAAAAACAAGGCCGGGCATGATGGCTCATACCTGTAATCCTAACAATGTGGGAGGCCAAAGCAAGAGGATTGCATGAGCCCAGGGGTTGGAGACCAGCTGGACAACTTGGTGAGACCTCGTCTCTACAATAAATCAAGAAAAATTAGCCAGGCATGGCAGCACACGCCTGTAGTTCCAGCTACTTGGAAGGCTGAGGTGGAAAGATCTCCTGAGCCCAGCAGGTCGAGGCTGTTGTGGCTGTGAGCATGCTACTGTACTCCAGCCTGGGCGACAAAGTGAGACTCCAACTCCAAAAAACAAACAAAAACAAAAAACAAAAAAGAAGTTTGCTTCAGGCAGCATCCCACATGAGCAAATCATATGTCAATATGTGCGTGACCTACTTGCACCCTGTACTTGCGTGTATTGAAGAAAGTCGTGAAGATGCTAATAACTTATGCACATCTTATCTTCCATTGACAAGTTTTGCATAAGCTAGATAGCTTGACTTTGAGTTTCTGAATGGAGGCGGGGGCCCCCCTCAGATGATGAATCTTCTCTGGTAGGCCTTCTGGAAACCAAAGTTAGGTCCCATTCTCATTCTCTCTTGGGGAAAATGAAGTGCTCAAAGGAGGTATGTCCCTAAAGAAATAACAAAAGCAGTTTTTATTGCAGCTTATGCCTTCAAAGTTGTGGCTTCAGCCAATAACATATTATCCAGCATAACCTCTCCATTTGGGCTTATTTTCATTCTACTTAAAGTTTTCCTCTCTTGTGTTTCTTTGAAAGGGGGCTTATAGGTACAGTGGCTGAGCTTTCAATGGTCTGCCATGCAAATAAGACACTCCAACTCAGTGTGCTCACCTGGAAAAATATTTTATTAGGCAAATAAAGCAGTAAGTCACCTTTTCCTCAGAACAAATACAAAGATGTTCAGCCTTTTGTCATTTCTCCTCCTTTGCCAAGCAAACGACCCACTCATCCCACTGAATTGTTTCTCGTGTGAGTTCATGGGAGGCAAACGGTTCTAGCGGGAGGAGATGTGGTAAATTTGCTTAACAAGAACATTTCTAAACGGAGGCTTCTGGTTTTAACTTTGCCAACCGGAGTAGCCGGTATTTGTCTGACTGTAAAACTCGGTGAACTTCCAGACATGCCCCTAAGGAATTAAAATCCGAATCATTTCCCTTGGCCATGACACAGAGAGGTGGCTGCTGAGGTGAGAAAGTCACCACCAGGAGGAAAAACCAAAACAAAACAAAAGAACTCAGGCTTCAAAGTAGATAATGAACTTGTAACCACCCAAATATATCAACAAGGTAAGTTTAATAGACTATCTTTTCTTATTTCCTCAGACTCCTCTAAAGCTGTGTTTTAATTATTCTTCCCCTTTTATAATTCTTTGGAAGCTCATGGAACATGGAATCCCTTATATACAAATATTGTGGAGATGAAGAAACAGCAGGATATGATTTGCTTCTGACCCTTGGAGTCTTTGGGGACAGGCCTGGGCCCTGGGGACACACACAACAAGTTGGGATGGGGAAAAGATGGGAGAAGGCAAATCCCTACTCTGGCTTCCTGCCCCTTGGGTTATGATGAGAACCCCATGGGGGCTGGGGGCAGAGTCTCTTCTGAAGGTAGGAGGCTGACATAGAAGACTTGTGTTAAGATATCTTGCGTCTGCTTGTTCTGAAGTGAGTCTTGTCTCTGTGTCACTAGAACAGTGGCCTAAAAGAAAAGGGAAGCGTCAAGGAACCATGGACCTGGAGAGGAGATATATAGGCTCCGGTAATCCTTGGCCCCTAAGGCCAGCAGTTGGCTACCCCATCAGGCTGACTTTGCAGTAAGGGGCAGGGAGAATGTTTTTTCTGTGGCACTCAACTCAAAGCCTGACCACACTTTCTTCTAAAGGTGAAAGAATTTCAAAGAACATCCATAATTGTCAGCAGCCAAGCCTCTTGGGGGGAAAAAATTGGCTATTGGCTTACCTTACTTATTTCAGAAGTATAAACATGAACATTCATTTCTTCCTTGTAGCCTGCAGAGGGATGGTGTCATTGAGAAGAGCAATGTCCCTCCACTGTTTGGAGCAAGAGTCAGGAGACTTTTTCTGGAAAGGACCAGACAGTAAATATGTTAGACTTTGTGGGCCATCTAGTCTCCTGCTGTTAGAACCTGAAAGCCATAGTAAGGCTGTGTTCCAATAAAACTTTATTATTTGAACTTCCCGTACATTTTACGTGTCATGAAATAGCAATCTTCTTTTTATTGTTTTCTGCCGTTTAAAAATATCAAAACCATTCTTAGCTTGCAGACTCTACACATATAGGTGGCAGGCTGAATTTACCCTGTGGTCCACACCTTGTTGACCTCTGGTCAACAGTAATGAACGTCAATATTTTTTATTAATTAAAAGGCTGAAACACTTTAAAATAAGCTGTCTTGAGGTATATTTAGTACACAATAAAATATACCGATTTTAACTGTACAGTTTAGGAAGTAATGTAGTCACGTAACCACCTTCACAATCAATATATATTAGAGGCACTTCCAAAAACTCGGAGTTATTTTTAGAGGGCAGGCTCTTTGTAGTACAGGCTTCCCTTGCTAGGCAAGTGTTCTAGGAGACCATCGGCATCAGTGTACCAGCTAGCGTTGTGAGAGGCTGCATTCGGCTTCAATGAGACTTTTTTTTTAAGATTTGTTCAACACATTTTGCCCATTTCATGATGGGTGATTTATGAGCGCGCTTACCCACACTGCTCTGAGTGTTCAGCAGTTTTTGAGCAAAAACAGCATGACCCTGGGTCCCACCTTTCCTATTCACCTGATCTTGCCCCAAGTGACTTTTTTTGTTTCCCCAGATGAAAAAAGTCCTCACAGGGAAATGTTTTGCCGATGTTTGTTTATACTGAGTTAAAGTTCTTTATGTATTTTGGACATGTCTGTTGTCAGATATATGCATTACAAATGTCATCTCTCAGTCTATAGCTAGGTTTTTCACTTTCTTCATAGGGTCTTTTTAAAGAGCAGGTGTTTTACATTTGATAAAGTCCAATTTATCAATTTTTTCTTTTATGGCTCATGTGACAAATCTGTTAACATTTAAAACATCATGGATTCTCATATGATGGCAGATATTCTGTATCTACCAATTGAGAGAATAACACAATACAAAGATCATGCTTAAGGGTTTTTTTTTTTTAGCAGCTTTATTGAGATATATGAACAATTCACATGCCATAAAAATTCGCTCATTTAAAGTGTGCAATGCAATGGTTTTTGGTATATTCACAGAGCTGTATATGCAAGATTACTATCGTCAACTTTAGAGCATTTTCATGACCTCAAAAAGAAATCCTATACTTTTTAGGTAACACCCTCCTCTCCCCTCCTCTCCCCTCCTCCAGAGCTATGCAAATACCGATCTACTTTCTGTCTCTACAGATGACCTTATTCCAACATGTAGACTGAATCATATAATATGTGGTCTTTTGTGACTGGTTTCTTTTACTTAGCATATTTTTAAGGTTCATTTACGTTGTGGCATGTATCAATATTTCATCCCACTTTTATGGCTGAATAATTATTTCATTGATGAATTTACTGCATTTTGATTATCCATTCATCAGTTGATGGATATTTGAGTGGTTCCATTTTTGGGTTGTTAGGAAGGATCCTGCTATAAATATTCGTGCACAAGCGTTTATGTGGACATGTGTTTTCATTGCACCTTGGAGGGGAATTGCCGGATCATATGGCAACTCTGTGTATAACTGGTTGAAGAGCTGTCATAGATACTTTCCACAGAGGTTGCACGATTTTGCATTTCCAGTGGCAAAGTCAGAAGATTCGTGTTTCTCCACATCCATGCCAACACTTATCATCTGACTTGTTGATTCTGACCATCTTACTGCATATGAGTGGGATCTTATTGTGGCTTTGATTTGCATTTTCCTGATCACAACACACTCTTCTTTAAAGAAATGTTTTTTTAAGGGGCTGGAGATAGGAGGAACAGTTTACCGCAAAGGGCGTAGAGGAGTTTGGAGGGATAATGGACCTATTCAGTAACGGAATGGTGATGGGGGTTACATGACCATATATGTTTGCCAAAATTTACAGGGAAAAAAGCCTATTTAGCTCTTTTGGCCATTTAAAAAATTGTGGTTTAAAATTTTTTTTTTATTACTGATCTATTGGGGTTCTTTATCCATTCTGGAGAAAAGTCTCTTATCAGATATGTGATTTGCAAATCTGTTTTCCCATTCTGTGGATGGTATTTCGCTTTCTTGATGAAGTACTATAAAGCACAGAAGCTTTGTGTTAAATTGATTAAGTCCAATGTATTTATTTTTTTCTTCTGTTGCTCACGCTTTTGGGGTCATATCTAAGAATTCTTCATTAAGTCCAACACATGAGGACTTATCCTCATGTTTTCTTCTAAGAGCTTTATAGTTTTAATTCTTACATCTAGGTCTCTGCTCTATTTTAAGTTACTTTTATATATGGTGTGAGGTAAAGGCCCAACTCCATTCTTTTGCAAATGAATATCCAGTTGTCCCAGCACCATCTGCTGAAAAATCTATTCTTGTCCCACTGAGTCATCTTGGCACTCTTTTCAAAAACCAGACTGGCCAGAGAGATATATGGATTTATATCTAGACTCTCAATTATATCCCATCCATCCCTATATCTACTTTTGCGCCAGCACCGCCCTACCTCGATCACCATTGCCTTGCAGCGAGTTTTAAAACCCAGACGTGCGAGTCCTCCTACTCAGTTTCCTCTTTTGCAAGATTGTTTGGGCTATTCAAGGGCCCTTGCCATTCTGTATGAATTTTAGGATCCGTTTGCGAGTTTCTGCAAAGGAGTCAGCTGGAAATCGTGTTCGCGGCCTTGGCTCTCCAACGCCAGCACCGCCTCTCGCTCCCCGAGCTCCAGCAGAAGGAGCAGTGGGGTAAGCAAGGAGATCTCTAGCCCATGGCTCGTACAGCGCACAGCCCGCAAACCGACGGGTGATAAAGCAGCCGGGAAGCAACTGGCTACAAAAGCCGCTCGCGAGCGGGCGCCCTCTCCTGGAGGGGTGAAGAAAGCTCATCGCGACAAGTCTGGTGCTGTGACACTCCGTGCAATGAGACCCGCTCCCAAGTCCACTGAACTTCTGGTTCACAAACTTCCTTTCCAGCGTCTGGTGCGAGAAATCGCTCAGGACTTGGAAACAGATCTGCGCGTCCAGAGCGCAGCTGTTGGTGCTTTGCAGGAGGTAAGGCAGGCCTAGCCGGTTGGCCTTTTTGAAGACACCAACCTGTGTGCTAGCCATGCCAAACGTGTAACCATTGTACCAAAAGACATCCAGCTAGCACGCCGCATACGCGGAGGACGTGTTTAAATCCAATATGATGGGAAGCATTTCATTAACAGCAACAAAAAAATTCTTCCTGTGATTGGTAGTTCTGGATATTCGATTTTTTTTTTCCCCTTATGGGGTCAAAGGGGAAAAAAATCGTATACAAGGTATACGATTGCCAGTGGAAAAATAGGCGACAGAAATCAGGCATTGGCAGTTTTTCCATTTTCATTTGTGTGTGAATTTTTAATATAAGAGTGGGGATGTAAAGTATTCATGCAAGTCAAAATGTTTCAGTGAACAAGTTTCAGCAGTTCAACTACATAACAATTATAAATAAACCTGTTACGCTTTTCTGGACAATGCTAGCATTTGGATTTTTTTAAAACAGGTAAATTTCTTATTGATGGCAAGAAGAAGGAGGAGGAGGAGGAGGAGGAGGAGGAGAAAGAGAAGGAGAAGAAGAAGGAGAAAAGTCAGCTGGAGTGCAGAGGCACAATCATGGCTCACTATAGACTCCAACTCCTGGGGTCAGGTAATTCTTCCGCTTCAGCCACTTGGGTAGCTGGGACTACAGGTGTGCACTACCGTGCCTAGCTGATTTTTATATTTTGAGGAGACAAGGTCTTGCTATGTTGCCAAGGCTGGACTCAAACTCCTAAGCTCAAGCAATCCTCCTGCCTCAGCCTCCTGAAGTGCTAGGATTACAGGCATGAGCCACTGAACCCAGCCTCAGCTGAGTTTCTGATAGGGATTGTGTTGACTCCATAGGTCAATTTAGAAAATATTGACACCTTAACATATTATGTCTTCCACTTTGTGAACATGGGATGTTTTTCCATTTATTTGTGGCTTCTTTAATTTCTTTCAACAATGTTTTGTGGTTTTTAGAGTATAAATGTTATACTCTTGTTAACTGTTCTTAGGCATTTTATTCTTTTTGACCCTATTATAAATGGAATTGCTTTTTAAATTACATTTTTCAATTGTTAATTGCAAGTTTATAGAAATACAGTCGGTTTCTAGCTAGGCATGATGGCTCACCATAATCACAGTACTTTGGGAGACTGAGATGGGAGGATTGCTTGAGCCCAGGAATCTGAGACAAACCTGGACAACATAGTGAGAATTATTCTTTACAAAAAATTAGCTGGGTGTAGTGTAGTGATGTACACCTGTAGTTCCAGCTACTCAGGAAGGCTGAAGTGGGAGCATCACTAAAGCCCAGGAGGTCAAGGCTATAATGAGCTATTTATGCCACTGATTGTACCACTGCACTCCAGCCTGGACAACAGACTGAGACCCCATCAAAAAAATAAAAGAAAAAAAAAGAAGAGGAAAAAATATAATTGGTTTTGTGTATTGCTCTTGAATCTTGCAAATTTGCTGAACTCATTATTCTAATAGTTTTTTAAGTAGATTCTGTAGAGTTTTCTATATATAAGATCACGTCATCTGCAAATAGAGGTAGGTGTATCTCCTTCCCAATCTGAATGCCTTTTATTGCATTTTCTTGTCTGATTATCCTGTCTAGAACCCTAAGTGCAATGGAAGTGGTGACTGCAGACATCCTTATCTTAGGGAGAAAGCATCCAGTCTTTCACCATTAAGTATGACGTTAGCTGCGAGTTTTTACAGATGCCCTTTTTTTTAGACTGAGGAAGTTTCCTTCTATTCCTATTTATTTCATGTCTTTTTTAAAAATCATGAAAGGCTGTGGAATTCTGTTAAATACTTCTTTTCTGCACCTATTGAGATGATTACATAATTTTTGTTTTTCACCCAATTTTTGACACATTTGTGGTATTAGTTACAATGGCCCCTCCATGCTCAAGAAACATTATTTATTCATTATCAATTCAAACTGCTTGATGCACAATAGAATTCTTGGTTATTCTGAAATACTGTAAACACCAACTGTCTGTAACATCAAGTTCAGAACTATCAGTCTAGCAAGTTGCTGACTACATAATAATGTGAGGTTCTCAATACTTTACTTTGTGAAATGGATTCTTATGTCAGTTTACAGAGTGTTATTGAATTCCAGCATGAAAAGAGACTTAACTGATTAAGCAATCTGGTCGTCTACCCAATGTAGGAATCCCCTCTCCAGTGCTTCCAACAGGTGATCATTGGCTTAGAATCCACTCTTGGGAATTAAAGCAGGCCATTTGTAAAAGGAGCAGGGGTAGTCTGCTACAAAGTTTCAGTATTTTTCACAAAGACAGGTTGTATTGTCTGTATTTAGTTATTTGCTAGACTAAGGTTAAGAACCCAGAGTTTTGGTTATGACTGCAATCTTCAACCCTTGGTGACTTCCTACAGAAACCCCGCCAAGTTTCAGCTCCACTGGGCCATAGTTTCCTTCTCTGTTAAATGACAATAATAATAATTATTATGTCTCACTAATTTTATTTGTCTTAGTTTCTTCTCAGATATTGAAATCCAGAAGGATAATTCATATGAAGATAATTTGAAAATCTAAAATGATTTTATAAATTCCAGCTGTTAATATCAGACTCCGTTGGTATTATTTTTAGCTCAAGTAATAGGAATTCATGGCTTAAAAAGAGTAGGCAATCAGTATTTATATTAGTTCCTTAAAAGTTCAGAAAAAGCATAGCTCAGGGATTTTGTCTGTTGTAGATCCAAAGTGCAGTAGATAACTTGGATTGGGGTGGAAACTAAGTTGGTTGCACAGGTGTTAGTTGAAGATCATAAGGGTTAGCAGATTGTGGAGAGCTGACACAGACCCCACACTCCATCCAGGGCGGAGTTCATTTCTGAAATTCTCATTATCCCTTCTTCACTCCCAGTGGCAATAAAGGAAAAAGAAATCATCTCCACCAAGCACTCACAATGGCAACATTACTTTGCTGCATTTAAAGTCTTGAAGGAGGAGTACAAAGAACAACCTGACATGAATAGAGTGTGGCTTTGAAGATCAGCTTTGTGGCTTGTTACTTTAGAGATTACTTGTTTCTGTGTTGACCTTCTAAGAAGCTGATAAAGAACTGAGGTGGAAATCTCTCCTCCAAGAGCCTGAGGCATTGGAATTCTCTTGCTCTTCTAGATCTGTGGCCTTCTGTGTTAGAAGCATCTCCAAAGGAAAAGGGAGTTATTGCTGTTTGGTTTCAGCAAACAGACCGTAAGCCTCCAAGAAATTTGTTTCTCCAGTCTCCCATTCCCTTCTACTCAAAAGAATTTCAAATCTGATCTGTTTTTTCGTTTGTTTTAAGTGAGACTCTCACTCTGTCACCCAGGCTGGAACACAGAGAAACGCTCGTTGCGCACTGCAGCCTCTACCTGCTGGGCTCAGGCGATCCTTCTGCTTCAACCTTCTAAGTAACAGGAACCACAGGCACGTGCCATCATGACTGGCTTTGATTAAAAAAAAAAAGGATAAAAAAGGAAAAAGGAGTCACTGCAGAATAGTTGAAAGGGACACATTACGAATAACAAAAGATGCTCCTCTCAAGCCAACACTCAGGGAATCCCAAAGGTTTAGAAAGCTTGTGTCACAAACCAGGGGCCCGAGACCAAATCTAGATTTCTAATTATGCTTCAAAATCACAGGTTTCATCGAATTGCACCCTATTCACCCTAGGCATCTCTCTGTGGAGCCATAGCAACATTTGAGCTAAACATCTCCCAAGCAGAATTGAACATCATTGCTAGAACTCACTGGTTTCCACTTTCAGGGACTGAGTTTTGATTGGAATAGTGTTGGAAACTAGATTTGAGGTTCTTCCTGTGAACTACTCTTCTGTCCCAGGGCAGAAGGAAGTTTTAAAGTTTTATGGGAGCCTTTTCCTACCCTGGGGAAAATTATTTCTTCCAGGAGAAGAGGAGAGCAGAGAGCCCATATCTTTGACCCACAGCAATAGGCCCTTGTTTGGAAAAGAACAAAACAGTAACTGTTGCCAAACTGGTCACATCAGCTAGAGCCCTTTGCTCCCCTGAGGAGCTGAGGTTAGCAGTTGTGTTTGTTACTGTTGCTGCCACGGATGGCTGGAAAACAGTCCAGCATTAAAAGGACCTGGGCATGTGGGAGCTGAGAACTCTTGATAGGCACTCTCATTAAAAGGAGACACGAGGGTGTTAAAAGCGGAGCACATCCCTAAACATCCCTGGGTCCTCTGCCAGGCGTGGTCTGCACCTGGCTACTTTGTTCCAATGGGGGTTTGGCAGCCTCTGGGGTAGCGGGAGGTGTAGAGCAGCGTTCCCCAACCTTTTTTGGCATCAGGGATCGGTTTTGTAGAAGATAGTTTTTCCATGGACTGGGGGTGGGGGTTTGGGGGGAGAATTATGGGGCATTAGATTCTCACAAGGAGCTTGCAACCTAGATCTTGCACATGTGCAGTTTACAATAGTGTTCACGCTCCTTTGAGAACCTAATGCCGCTGCTGATCTGACAGGAGACAGAGCTCTACACACCTGCAGCTCACCTCCTGCTACTGCCCAGTTCCTAACAGGCCATGGTTCCTAACAGGTCACCCTCTGGTACTTGTCTGTGCCCAGACCTGTGGATCCCTGGTGTAGAGCCTCAGAAATGTTACATTTGCTGGAGAGCCCAATGTTTCCAGGTTCTATCCTTGCTTTGGCTTGTTTTCTACTGTTTAAGCTGTTTGTCACTCTTTTATTGATTTATAAGAGTTTTTACTCAGGAAAGGGATTCGTTTTCATCTGTACTCCATGTTGTAAACTATTCACAGTTCACAGGAAGAACCTCAAATTCGCTTTTCATCTGTACTCCATGTTGTAAATGTTAATTTTTTACCTTTGATTTTTTATAATTTTTGAATATACAAAGTTATTAAAAAACAGTATACCATGGCGTGTACCTGTAGTTCCAGCTACTTGGAAGGCTGAGGCAGAAGGATTACCTGAGCCTAGCAGGTTGAGGCTGCAATGGATGTGAGCGTGCCACTGCCCTCCAGCCTGGATGACAGAGTGAGACTCCAACTCCAAAAAAAAAAAAGTCTTGGGGAGGCCGGATGCGGTGACTCATGCCTGTAATCCCAGGACTTTGGGAGGCTGAGGCGGGAGGATCACTTGATCCCAGGAGTTCATGACCAGCCCGGGCAACATAGCGAGATCTTGTCACTACAAAAACAAACAAACAAACCCTATACTTGCTCAAATCTACAGATCTTTTCTTTCTGTTTTGACAGTTTGGAAATCCAACTACTTCTGAAGGGTAGGGAAGGAAGGTACTGGACTTGTGGACATTCTCTGAAAAGGTACTTCCCCTCTCATGATTTCTTCTATTTTTTTATGGAGCTGTTATGTTAGGGGCCAAATCAGAGATGATGGTTTGATTTTTCTTCTCCAAAACTGAGGGCCTGTGAGAACATTTCAAATGGTGTATGTAACCAAAGGGTTTCCAGAATCTCCTGGCTCTCAGCTAGCTGGAAGCATGTATAAACAAAGGCAAAAGTGTGGGTCCTTTCTGTTGTGGGCCAGGTGGCTTTGTTCTGTTTCATGGTCATGAGCTGTCTCCCTAATTCCAGTCTGATGAAATGTCATGTGAGATTAATGCAAATTGAATGCCGCACATAAGATACAGCTCATAGTAGGTGTTTAATCTGTTTGCTCAATGAATGAATGCAAATATGTCAGAGAATCACAGAATGACACCAATAAAAATAATTTTAGAGGCCATCTGTTGCATCCCTTGACAATATTATTTGTCAGAGAAAATCACAATACAGGGTCTCATTTTATTGTTTACAGTTAGTATGTAACTTTTTTTCAACTGGAGGGCAGAGTGCCATTTTATTTATCTGTGTTTTTTTCCAGATCCCTGCCTGGCAGTTAGCTGGAGTGATCTTCCAGGCTTGACCTCCCAAAGTGCTGGGATTATAGGTATGAGCCACCATGCCTGGCCTTCCATTGGTCTATATTCTGTCTTTATGCTAGTACCACACTGTTTTGATTACTGTAGCTTTGTAATAAGTTTTGAAGTCAGGTAGTGGGAGTCTTTCATTTGTTCTTCTTTCTCAAGATTGTTTTAGCTATTCAGGATGCTTCAAGGCTCTATACAAATTTTAGGATTGTTTTTGTTTGCAAAAAAACATTGTTGGAATTTTGATAAGGCATTTAATCTGTAGACTCTTCTGGGTAGAGTTATAATTTTAATAGCATAAAGTTTTCTCATGCATAAACATGGGAGGTCTTTCCATTGATTTATGTCTTCTTTAATCACTCTCAGCAATGCTTTGAAGTTTTTATTGTATAAACTTTTTACCTCCTTGGTTAAGTTTACTCCTAAGTATTTACTATTCTTTTTGATGTTATTATAAATGAAATTGTTTTCCTAATTTTCTTTTTGAACTGTGCTATTGTTTAGTGTGTAGAAATGCAACTCATTTGTGGGTGTTGACTTTGTATCCAGTTACTTTGCTGAATTCATTTATTAGTTCGAACAGTTTTTGGTGGATTCTTTAAGGCTTTCTACATGTAAAATCATATCATCTGTGAACAACGGTAATTTTACTTCTTCTTTCTCAATTTGGATGCCTTTATTTCCTTTTCTTGCCTTATAAATAGCATATTGTTGAATCGTGCTTTTAAAAGATCCATTCTGTCTTGATTGGAGAGTTTAAGTCATTTACATTTAAAGTAATTACTGTGAAGAAGGGACTCCTGACATATCCCTATTTGTTTTCTACATACTTTATAGCTCTTTTTGTCCCTCATATCCTGCATTACTGTCTTCTTTGTGTTTAGATGATTTTTTTAAATAGTAAAATACAGTTGCCTCTTGAACAATGTAGGACTTGGGGCATGGACGCCTGCACAATTGAACATTTGAGTATAACCCCCAAAACTTAACTACTAATAGCCTATTGCTGATCAAAGCCTTACTGAAAACATAAACAGTGGATTAATGCATATTTTATGTATATTTTAAATATAAATATATGTATATTTAAAATATACATATATTTGTATCTTGTATTATAATACAGCAAGCTAGAGAAAAGCAAATGTTATCAAGAAAGTTATACAGAAGAGAAAATATATTTACTACTCATTAAGTGGAAGTGCATCATCATAAAAGACTTCATCCTTGAGGTCTTTATGCTGGGTAAGGTTAAGGAGGAAAAAGAAAGAGAAGGTGTTGGTCTTACTGTCTCAGGGGTGGCAAGGCAGAAGAAAATCTGCCTATAAGCGGACCGCACAGTTCAAACCCATGTTGTTCAAAGGTCAAGTCAACTGAATTTTAATTCCCTTACACTTTCCTTTGGTATACAAAGGAATTGCTCCACAATTTACAATGGGTTGCATCCCAATAAGCCCAGAAGAAACTGAAAACATTGTAGGTTGAAAGTTTATCTGGACAGAGCATCGTTATAAGTCAAGAAGTGGACTCAATGCTTATCACTTTTCTGCTATCATAGAGTTGAAAAATCATAAGTGGAGCCATCATAAGTCAAGGACTGTCTTATATTCTATAATTATTTTCTTTGTGGTTACCATGGGGATTATATGTAACACTCTAAAGTTATAACACTATAATTTGAATAAAATTCTGTTCCTTGACAGTCTGTTTCCACTCTGACTTTAGCATTACAGTCTCCATTTATTTCTAAAATTACTTAGGTCAGCACCTTTCTTCTCACCTTCTTCCGTGAGGTTATTTTTAAGATTTGTATAATATACTTAGATTATATTTTCATAGTCCTCATTCCTTCCTGGGATCCCCTGATCGCCTAAGAGATTTTTTTAAAAATTATATATGTTAAAAATCATAGCTGGGCTCAGTGGCTCAGCCTGTAATCCCGCGCCTTTGGGAGGCTGAGGTGAGTGAATTGCCTGAGCCCGCGGGTTCGAGACCCGCCTGGGCAGGCGAGACCTCATCTCTACAATAAATCAAAAAATTATTAGCCGGGCGTGGTAGCGCACGCCTGTAGTTCCAGCTACTTGGAAGGTTGAGGCGGAAGGATCGCTGGAACCCAGCGGGTCGAGGCTGCGGTGGCCGGGAGCGGCCACTGCACTCCAGTCTGGGTGACAGAGTGAGACTCCAACTCAAAAAAAAAAAAAAAAAAATCACCCTTGGCCGGGCCCAGTGGGTCACTCCTATAATCCTTACACTTTGGGAGGCCGAGGTGAGAGGATTGCTGAACCCAGAAGTTCAAGAAGAGCCTGGGCAACTTGGCGAGATCTCATCTCTACAATAAATCAAACAATTAACTGGGCATGGTGGCATGCGCCTGTAATTCCAGCTACTTGGAAGACTGGAGTGGAAGGATCACCTGAGCCCAGCAGGTCAAAGCTGCAGTGGCCATGAGCATGCCACTGCACTCCAGCCTGGGTGACAGAGTGAGATTCCAACTTAAAAAAAAAGTCACTCTTTGTACTGCAAAGTCCTATGGGTTTTGATAAATGCATAATGTTATATATCTATGATTACAGTATTATACAGACATTTTCCTGTCCTAAAAACACTCTGTACTCCACCTATTTATACTTCCCTCATTTCCCCAACTCACTGGTAAGCACTTATTTTTAAAAAAACTGTTTCTATAGTTCTGTGTTTTCCAGGATGTTGTATAGTTGGAAGTAAACAGTATTGTAGCCTTTCATACTGGCCTCTTTTACTTAGCAATATGCATGTAAGTTTCCTTTGTGCATTCCTGTGGCTGAATAGCTTATTTCTTATCATTAAATAATATTCCATGTATAGAGGGACTGCAGTTTAAAAAAAAAACAAGATGTGGGGTACAATTCAGGGTTAGGTATACAAACGTTGATTATGCAGGTACCCTTGTTGATGAGGTATGCCCCTCCCTCCCCTAGCAGTTTCCCTCAACTGCCAATCCCACCCCCCTCCAGACAGTTTCCCACTACTGCCAATTGCTTTCTTATAGTATCATAATTGTTCAAGGTCTGCTTATGAGTGAGAACATATGGTACTCTCTTTGTTTCTGTGATAGATCACTGAGTATGATTTACTTCAAATCCTTCCAAGTTGCTATGAAGTCCTTATGTTTATCCTTCTTTATGGTTGCATAATATTCTACTGTGTATAGGTACCACATTTTTAAAAAATCCATTTCAGCTTTGATGGGCAACATGGTTGGTTCCATGTTTTTGCTATTGTGAATAGAGCTGCAACAAACACACATGTGCAGGTATCTTTTCTGTAGAATGATTTGAGTTCCTCCAGGTATATTCCCAATAGGGGAATTGCTGGGTCATATGGAATGCCAATTTCTAGTTCTTTCAGGAACCACCACACTGTCTTCTGAAGAGGTTGTACTAGTTTGCATTCCCACCAGCAGTATAGAAGTGTTCCTTTTTCCCTACATCCTCGCCAGCATCTGTTGTTGTTTGTTTGGGTTTTTTTAAATTTTTTTTTTTTGAGTTGGAGTCTCACTCTGTCGCCCAGACTGGAGTGCAGTGGCCGCTCCCGGCTCAGCCTGTAATCCCACGCCTTTGGGAGGCTGAGGTGAGTGGATTGCCTGAGCCCGTGGGTTCGAGACCCGCCTGGGCAGCGAGACCTCATCTCTACAATAAATCAAAAAATCAGCCGGGCGTGGTAGTGCATGCCTGTAATTCCGGCTACTTGGAAGGCTGAGGCGGAAGGATCGCCGGAGCCCAGCAGGTCGAGGCTGAGCCACCGAGCCGGCTGTTGTTTGTTTTATTAATGATGGCCATTCTTACTGGGGTTAGGTGGTATCTCAATGTGGTTTTGATTTGCATTTCTCTGCCCATATAACTTCTTTTGAAAAGTGTCTATTCATGTCTTTTGCTCACTTTTTAATGGGGCTGTTTGTTTTTTTCCTTTTGGCACGTTTGAGTTCCTTGTAGATCCTAGACGTTAAGCCTTTGTCAGATATACAGTTGGCAAATATTTTTTCCCATTCTTTGGGCTGTCTTCCTGCTCTCTTGATGGTTTCTTTTGCTTTGCAGAAGCTCGTCAGTTTGATGAAGTCCCATTTATTTCTTATTTCTTAAGGTATGGGCATTTAGGGTTCTGAATAGGAATTGGTTGCAAGTTCCAGTTTCCATAATGGTGTCTCCTGTGTTTTTGCAGTTTGTTTATTTACTCACATATTGAAGGACATCGTGGTTGCTTCCACTTTTATAATTATATTATAATGGCAATTATGAATAAAGCTGCTATAATGCATGTTTTTGTGTACCATTTTATATTCCCACCAGCTATGGCTGAAAGTTCCTATTGCTTCAAATCCTTGTCAGCAGTTAATGTTGTCAGTTTTTTTTTTTAATTTTAGCAATTCTAATAGGTGTGGAGTAGCATTTTATTGTTGTTTTGCAGTGCAGTTCTCTAATTTCAAATGATGTTGGGTATCTTTTTATATTCTTATTTTCCATCTATATATCTTTAGTGCGGTATCTATTCAAATGTTTTGTTAAGTTTTAAGGATTTTTCTGAATAATCTATATACAAGTCCTTTATAAGATATATGATTGCAAATATTTTCTCCAAGCTTGTGCTTATCTTTTTATTGTCTTAAATGTATCTTTCACAGAGTATGTTTTTTAAATTTTAATAAAATCTAACATCAATTTTTTTTCTTTCACAGATCATTCTTTTGATGTTGAATTTAAAAACTCATCACAAACCCAAGGCCACATTTATTTTCTTCTGTTTTCCTTCTGAAGTTGTATAATCTAGTGTCTCATATTTAGGTCTATGGCCCATTTTGAGTTGATTTTTATGAAAAGTAGAGTTTGTGCTTAGATTATTGTTATTTTTTTTTTTTTTTTTTGCAAATGGACAGCTAGTTATCCCAGCATTATTTGAAAAGACAAATTCTTTCTCCATTAAATTGCCTTTACTGTTCCATTGTTAAAGATCCATTTATGTGGGTCTATTTCTAGGCTTTTTCTCTGTTCCATTGATCTATGTCTGCATTCTTTCACCAATAATCACACTGCCATGATTATTGTAGCTTGTTGTAGACCTTGAGGTGAGGTAGTTTCAGTTCTTCAACTTTGTTCTACTTCTTCATTATTCCAGAAGACCTCAGCTTGACTAGCCTCTGTTACACATATTGCAGTAAGGATGTTTTTATAGTTATCAATTATTTGAACAGCATTATTTCTTTTTATTCTATTTAAGAGTCACGTGAAGCAAACCCTTTCTCTAGATTGCACATATTTAACTCAACTTACATTGGGTTAGACATTGTGACAAATTACTGGGAATCTGCTCAAATGACATCTTACACGCAAACTTTATTTGTACATTTTAATGTCATCTAACTTCAATGGTTATGGGAAGGGCTTACAGCTTCAAAAATAGAAATCATTAAATGTAGACAGAATTGGAAGAGACCCCAGAGATTTTTATTGTTTTATTTTTATTAATTTTTTTGTAGAGACATGGTCTTACTATGTGGGCCAGACTTGTTACGAACTCCTGGCTTCAAATGATCTTCCTGCTTTGGCCTCCCAAAGTGCTAGGTTTATATGTATGCATCACTGTACCCAGCCCAGAGACTATTTTAGAGAAGAGGAGCTAAGATAGAGAGAAAGTAATAATTTCCCATCATACAACCTTTGAGCTATAGATTCACTAGATCAATTAAAAGAGAAATTCTTCTTTTTCTTGCTAGGGGGACTTTTGCCATGGGCCACCCCTCTTATAGTACTCAAAGATCTAACTTGGGATCAGGTGTGATGGCTCATGCCTGTAATCCCAGCACTTTGGGAGACTGAGGCGAGAGGACTGTATAAATCCAGGGGTTTGAGACCTGGGCAACATGGTGGGACCTTGTCTCTACAATAAATCAAAAAATTGGCAGGGCATGCTGGTGTGTGCCTGTATTTCCAACTACTTGGCAGGCTGAGGCAGAAGGATCACCTGGGCCCAGCAGGTCAAAACTGCGACAGAGTGAGACTCCGACTCAAAAACAAACAAAAAACTAACTTGGCCATGGAAAAGCCTCCAGCTCAAGAATGTTTATGTCTTTGGATCCTTTCCTTTCTTTTATGAAAGCATGCTGGAGAAAATTAAAAGGTACACATGGTCATAAAACACGAAACTTCAGCTTTTCCTGAAGCTCCCCCCTCATCGAAATTTTGGGGGACTTTCAGTAGATGAGGCTTTGACCAAGAGCAGGCAGGTTACTCAGGCTTTTTTCTACTTCGTGACTCTCCCAGGACTGGGAGCATCTACTGAAAGTCAATCAATATATGTTTCATTTTTGTTTTCTGTACAAATAGTTGTCTTATCTGAAATGACCTTTTGCCAAGAGCTAATAGCCATAAATTTTTGCAGCTGGACATGTTTAGAAATGCCTCTTAGCTATTTTTGTTGATTTATTTTCTTTGTCTGTATTTGTGCAATCCAGCTTTAGGCATGGAAGCAAGCAGCCTTGGTCTCTGGTCCTCCACTTCTAATGATTTAAACTCAGGGGACATCGTCCTTTGATGAGAAAGTTCTTATTTGAACTCCATGGAGTTATAGCTCAGCCCAGGAGAAATGACTATATCTTGGAAACTCACCTTCAATTCTCTTGTGGTAACTTTTCCTGCATTTTCTGCATTTTACTGTGAGTCTGTTTTGAAATGTATCCACCTACCTACCTACTACTTTCATGTCCAATAGCACGGTCATTATCTAGTATGGAGTATTAACTCACAGGTATGTTATATGGTCACAAATGATGGAAATGCAAATACTCTTTGCTGTGTAACTTCAGGGAAAAGTGTATGTGAAATATGTTAAGTGAACAGTCCATATATTTAACTGTAGTATGACAAATTAATGTTACATTTCAGTAAAGTTGAGACATTTTCTCAGAAAGAGGCAATTTTTGATAACCTCACATATACTGGATTTATCTCACTTAATTCTTAGAACAACCCTGTAAATAAGGCATCATTACCTTCATTTGAAGATAAAGAGTCTGTGTCTAAACAGATCAAATAACTTGTCTAAGATCACACAGCTAATAGAAAGGTACAACCAGGGCTCTGGGTTGGCCTTAAAGCTAAGATCTATGCTCTTGTCATGATGCTATGCTACATTTGGAGAAACCTGGGCAATTATTGGCCTAGGTAAATGGCTTAGAATTACAGCATTTGGGGTTAAAAATAAATAAGAATTTTTTGGGGGTCCCCCTCCATATTCACTGCATTACTAATTTCTGGGTTGGGGGAAAGGAAACACGAATGGTACAATAGAGAGGAATCACCATACTGGTCTGTCTTTCTGCTTCTGGAACAATATTGTTACCTCTCTCTGAACATACATTTTCCAGGCAACAATATATATGTTCTAAGGTCTAACGTCAAAAGGATTCCAAGTAAAGAAGGCAATAGTTTAAGCCCAGAATGTAACACTAAGCAATAAAACAATCAGTCTTCTGACTTATAGGCAGGGCTAAACTTAGATGAAATTTAGAAATAGAAATAGAAATTTATTTATTTTTCTTCTCAAGGCTCCAGCACGCTTTCCCCTCTTTTATACTGATCCATTTCTGTATCACATGCTGCCTCTGTTGAAATGAATAAACTTACTCATATTAGGGATAAATGATTCATCATTTTTAATTCATTTATTCTCCCAGGAATATTCATCTTTTAACTGGAGATAAATTCTTAAGGTTCAAGAATGAATCTCTTAAGGGAGAGATGTCAGTTATCAATTTCATCATTTTTAATTCATTTTATTCTCCCAGGAATAGTCATCTTTTAACTGGAGCTAAATTCTTAAGGTTCAAGAATGAATTTCTTAAGGGAGAGATGTCAGATATCAATCAGCAGCTATTAGTCAACAGTAGATCTCCATTGTCCTTGAAATCACAAAATTGTTTTCCTTATGAATCAAACATAGGACCTGCAGAACTTACTCGATTCAATTAACCACCAGACAAATCGATTTCTCAATTTAATTGAAGAGTCGCTGAAATGCAGAGGGGTGATTTGTCCTCATCTCACACTTAGTAGGTGGCAGATGGATTAGAACCCGATACGTCTCTCTGGAACCATAGAAGGAGAGGGCTGGCAGGTTCTTAGAGCAGCACCAGGGATATCCATCTTTCTTTGGACCTCCTACCAAATATGTGTCAGTTTCAGGGATCCTCCCCAATGACAGAGAGCCCACATCAGCCTCATTTTTGAGATACTGCTGATCTCAGCCCTATGTTACCTTGAAGATTCCGCTTAGGCTGACACAGACACAGTCTAATCCTTCTTCTCTTTACTGAAACTCTCACCCAGGCCTGACTTCCCATTTTCAGGCGGAACATTCTGATGTCTTCAATTCATCTTCATGTGACACACTCATACTGCATCATCTTAGGTATCCTTTCCTGAACTTGCTATAGTTTTCTTCATAATATGATGCTTAGAGCTGAACCTAGTACTCCAGGTGAGGTCTGGACTCCATTCATTCGTTCACCCAGCAGACATATATTTGTTCAGCGTCAAACTTCTTTCTGATCAGTGTGGAGGAGGGAGGGGATTCTTGGCTCCGCTGCTTGAGACACCACACGCTTTTGGTTGCTGCCCAAGATAAAATGAGTTCTGGTTTTCAGGGGTTCATGGCCAAGTGGCTTTCTGGAGTCTTTTCCTGTGGCCTCTTGGTGTAGTCTGAGACTTATTCTCCACTGAGCTGCTTCTCTGTGTGTGAAGCTGCCCTTACATGTGTGTAAATTCATCCTGCTACTCTGGGGTGTGTGCATGCCCAAGATTTTATAAAACCTATTTGAGTTGTAATGGGAACACCTTTTCTCAGATCATGGTCCAGCTTTTGTTCCTTCCTGATGCCAAAGTTGACATGCCCCCAGCCTGTCTCTGTAATAAAACCTAATCTCCAGGATGTGGAGCCATCTCTCTGCTCAGGGGTCAATTGGGAGCCAATGAGAGGGGTTGTGAGCTTGCATGTATACAAAGATGCTCCCACAGCCTGTGGAAAACTACCCGCTCAGATAGTCCCCCTCACGTTGGCCTCCTTGCCAGCCCCCTCCTTCTCCTCTGCTCTTCCTGTGCAGTTGAATTGGCTCAGAGGAAAGAAAGGCAACCTCCCAGTAAAAGGGGCCACTGCCAAAGTCAAGGCCTAAAAGGCATTTCTGGAGTCAGGATTCTGGAGATAGGAGGCCTCAGAACTCTGGAATCAATTTTGCTGGCGTCTTTAAATGTGTCTTTTCTCACTCACGCCATTACCCCTCACTCTGTCCACTTTTTAAATTCTACTTAAAGAATAACTTCCGCCAGAATTTAGTGATGCAATTTGCACATTTATGGAGGGTCTTGTCCACCCATTTCACAGATCAGGAAAATGAAAAACCTAGAGAAATCATTTGTGGGAGTCACATTGAGGACCCTGGGACCTTTCTCCTAAGCTTGGATAATCAATTCAGTCTGACAGCTTGTGTATTTCACTAAGGGAGCAACAAAGACACGACTGCAGCCTCTGAAAGTATCTCTAATTTAATTAGAAAGTCTCTCATGCTGGCATCTCCATTATGCTGTTTTGTTTTTTTTTTCCACAGGAGGGAGATGTGGAAAATCTAACCAGACCCCTGCTAAAACTGAATAAGTACTGCTCCTGTGTCCTTATGGCAATCCTCCATGCCACTCTATACACTTGCTCACCGTCCAGGTCTTTGCAAAGAACAAGAGTCTGCACGTGTTAGCCTTTGATGAGTCGGATCTTCCTTGACAGGGGCGGCGGGGAGTGGGGTGGGGGTGGGGGGGAACCCACCAAGGATCTAAGTATAAACCAGCTCTCAGCATGGAGTAAGGGAGAGATTCCAAACTTTTCCATGAGAGAATGACATCCATTCCCCGCCCTCAAGTTCACATTGTGAATCTGCCCTGCATTCTTCTCGAGAAAAGAAATTGCCAGAGCTAACTCATTTCCATCCCTCTGGTTTTCAGATGTTGTTTAGGGCAAGTTTAAGCTTTTCTGGCTTTGGGCTGGAATTCTAATATGAACTCTACACTTGTCTTGCATGCAAAGTTTAGTCAAAAACTGGGTTCCCACAAGGCATATTCCTCCCCTCCCTGAGCTTCCCTCCACCCTCAGCCATCTCCGCACACATACTTCATTTTTAGAAAAGTTTACGATTGAGCAGGGTGTGGTGGTAATGCACCTTTAGTCTCAGCTACTCTGGAGGCTGAAGTGGGAGGATCACTTAAGCCCAGGAGTTCGAGTCCACCTGGGCAACAGAGCAAGATCTTGTCTTCTCCCCCCAAAATAATAAAATTTAAAAGCTGTACTATTACCGATTTGTCAGAAGGAAGTGCAAATGTCACGTCAGCTTTAAGACACCATTTAATCCTGATCGATGAGTTGTCAGAGAAGCATGACACGAATTGACACACGTTAAATGGCACCTACCATTCCCGGCCATGCACTAACAAGGTTCTGTGGTTCCAGGTGGGTGAAAACTCCCCCAGAAACAGTCAAAGATTGGGATTTCCTTTCCTGTCTTCCTTGGGGGCAGTTAAAGTGTGTTGTCAGTCTGGGTGTGCCTGGTTTGGGGATGGGTCATAGATGCTTCTGGATGACCAGGTGAGCAAAAGCACTTCTGCGGTTTGTGTCCCTTCAAGTGAGAGGTTCACTGGAATGAGCTGGGCTTTCCCAGATTGTAGAAGACATTTGATGAAGCCAGACATTTTAAGAGGAAGAGACCTGGGAGGGAAGTAAGAAAAGCTGAACATCGGCCGGGCTTGGTGGCTCAGCCTGTCATCCCAGCCCTTTGGGAGGCTGAGGCAAGTGGATTGCCTGAGCCCGTGGGTTCAAGACCCACCTGGGCAACTTGGCGAGACCTCATCTCTACAATAAATCAAAAATTAGCTGAGCGTGGTGGTGTGTGCCTGTAGTTCCGGGTGCTTGGAAGGCTGAAGTGGAAGGATCTCCTCAGACCAGGTGGTTGATGCTGGGGTGGCTGTGAGTGTGCCACTGCACTCCAACTTGGGCAACAGAATGAGACTCCAACTCCAAAAAAAAAAAAAAGAAAGAAAGAAAGAAAAGAAAAGCTGAACATCTGTTCTCTGTAAAAAGAAAGGACACGTCAAAAACAAACCCAAACAAAGAAAACCCACCCCTAACTCCTCCCTTCCTGGCGGGCTTCTCCAGGTGTCTTTCTCTTGTTCTGGCACCTGTGAGGTTGGGAGGCTGAGTAGACAAGCCAGTTGAAAAGAGGCTAAGCAAGTGGTTTGTAACCTTGGACATCAGTATTTTAAAAAATACTGGCTGGGCTTGGTGGTTCATGTCTGTAATTCTAGTGCTTTGGGAGGCTGAGGTGGGAGGATTGCTTGAGGCCAGGAGTTGGAGACCAACCTGGCCAACATAATGTGACCCACTTCCCCCGACTCTACAAAAAATAAAAGTATTAGTTAGACATGGTGGCGTGTGCCTGTAGTCTCAGTTACTCTAGAGGCTGAGTTGAGAGGATTGCTTCAACCCATTCAACCTGAGAGATAGGGTCCGCAGTGAGCTATGATTGTGCCACTGCACTCCAGTCTGGGACTGCATCCTGTCTCTAAAATGAATGAATGAGTGAATGAATGAATGAATGAATGAATACTGAAGCCTGAGCCCTACTTCCAGAGATCATAATCCAGTTGGTGTTACATAGGGCTGGGCCTTCGTATGTCTTTCTGAAATTTTAATGCCCAGTCAGTGCCAACAACCAGGCTAAGGGGCATTTGAGAATGCAAATGCAACTAGATGTGGGAACAACTGGCATTTGAGACTACATGCTGATGGACTTCCACCTTTAAGAGAGCAAAATCAGCTGGGCTTGGTGGCTCAGCCTGTAATCCCGTGCTTTGGGAGGCTGAGGTGAGTGGATTGCCTGAGCCCCCGGGTTCGAGACCCACCTGGGCAACTTGGTGAGACCTCATCTCTACAATAAATAAAAAAAATTAGCTGGGCGTGGTAGCGTGTGCCTGTAGTTCCAGCCACTTGGAAGGTTGAGGCGGAAGGATCGCTGGAGCCCAACAGGTCGAGGCTGCGGGGGCTGGGAGAGGCCACTGCACTCCAGTCTGGGTGACAGAGTGAGACTCCAACTCAAAAAAAAAAAAAAGAGAAAGAGAGAGCAAAATCAGTGTTTACTTCCCCAGGAACCACCATGGAGTTCTAGGCTTTACAAAAATTCTGTGAGTATCCCCCATAGTCATCCCAGTTAGAAAATGGAACTTTTCTCTGTGTGTCACCCTTTCTTCTCTTGCCCATCACCTCCCCAACCCAGGCTCTCTCCGTGATTGAGCTGACTGAAAACAGGTGGAGACCACCCAGGTAGAAGTAGCCACACAGCAGATCTGTCCTAAATCTCTATCCTGTCTACCCCAAACCCCACATCAGGCCTGGAGCAAGTTCAGGAAATAAGTCAAGGTCGTATCTGGAGTTTCTGCAGAGGTGAGGGGAGAACGTGTTTTGGAAACTTGGACTCCTCTCCTTTCCCTCGCAGACGTGAGATAACCCTTTCCACAGGGCGATCTGTCTGGGAAAGTTTGCACGGAAGGCGAAGTCTAGGCTAAACTAGGAGTGCTTCGTGTCCCAGGGCTATCGTTCCTGCCCTTTTGCGAGAGCAGTAAATAACTCTCGGCTTTGAATAACATGCCCTAGTGACAGGTTCATGATGGCCATGGGAGGAGCAGAGTCTGGACGTCTGGGTGCGGAACTCAGGCCTCGTCTGACCCTCTCCACACAGATTTCCTCATTGTGAAAAATGGTGGGGACTGTGGCCCTGAGAGTGGCCAAGGAAAGAATCCTACGTCTTACAGGGGATCCCGTGGTGTTCCACTGAGTCCCCGTGTGCAGGGTGATGCACTGCCACTAGCTTTGCGAATACTGGTGTAATGACTCACAGTGGAGTCCCTCGATGGCCATCGCCTTACACAAAAAGGAACTGCATTGTCCAAGGCAATTCCCACTTTCAGGAGGCAGCTAATGCTGGGATACACATGTCTGGCCCACTCTCCTCAGTGTGGGACACACTGGCTTTGGAGCTTCTTAAAGGACTGAGTGAGGCCCCCGTAGCAGCTGCCTTATGGGTCAGCTTCTCTCTGTCTCCTCCATTCCACCTTCCTCACTTTCTTCCTGGGGCATCTCCTCAAGAAAGTGTCTGTGTGCAATTCCCCATCACAGGGTCTGTTTTCCGGGCACCTGAGCAAAGTGAATTTCATTTCACACCCATTGTTCCCTCCAAGGTCAGTTTCAAGATGTGTGAAATTAGCATCGCCCTAGAAAAGTGATTTGCTTTGTGGTTAGAAGGAAAACACTTTTGTGAGGTGGAAGTCTCTGACATTCATTTCCTCTGCCAGCAGTTTCGGTCTTTCTAAGAAGGCTTGGAGGGACCCAGTTGGACCTCCAGTGACAAAGCCACAGTGGCTCTAGAAACTTACACCGGAAGTAATTTGAGACAGATGGAAGAGGAATTCCAAATACCATGGACATGTGGCATGTTAAGGGGAGCTGCTAGAAGAAGACAGGTGTGAGATTAGCAGAGATCTTGAAGGAAAGTTGGAAAAAGAACAAAAAGAGGAGGCAGAGAAGGACTTTCTTAAGAGATGAGAGGTTTTTTATTTAATTTCCTGGATTAGTTACTTTTAAATGGTTTATAAAAAAAATCGACATCTGTTAACTTACTGCAAGCACCTTTGTAATTTGAGAGCTCATGGTCTTCCAGGGAAGGAGAGGATGACTATAGATTTGTGCAAAGAGTTAAGTCTCATGATATAAGCATGCTAAGAGAAGCCCCACCTGTGTGTACAATGTGCTTAAGGGATTAGAGCAAACTTTGAAATTATGATATGTTTTATATAGAGTAAGCACCTTACTCATTAAGCTTCTATTTCCTTGAGGGCGGGGGCGGGGGGGGGGGAAGGGAGAAAAACCATCCATTCTCTCAGGTAATCAGGTGCATGGGACACTCTGTTTGTGGGATTTAATGAAGGTTTAAGTGCAAGGGGATGAAGGGTGTGTTGTATATATATTTTAACACATTGATGAAACCTATTTTCCATACTTGTGGTTCCAATTCAGAGGTGTCACTTGAAGAGGTCTATTGGCTCTGGAAGAAAGTGTCATTTTGGTGGAGATGCAGGAATGAGAGGGCCATGGGAGCTGTCATGTGAGAAGCTCATGGGACACGAAAGGGGCGTTTTTCTTTTCTTTTGTGTTTTGTTTGAGTTGGAGTCTCACTCTGTCGCCCAGACTGGAGTGCAGTGGCACACTCACAGCCACCACAGCCTTGACTTGTTGGGCTCGGGTGATCCTTCCACCTCAGCCTTCCAAGTAACTGGAACTATAGGCACTCACCACCACGACTGACTAATTTTTTGGTTTATTGGAGAGATGAGGTCTTGCCAAGTTGCCCAGGCTGGTTTCGAACCCCTGGACACAGGCATCCTCTCAGCTCAGCCTCCCAAAGTGCTGGGATTACAGGCATTTGCACCACGCCCAGCCTAAAGGAGCATTTTTAAAGGATAGCTGGGGTGTCTGTGGTCCCTTTAGGGTTTTCAAGAAATGTAAATAAGTACCTGATGGTCTTTATCTAAACAAAAGGTATCTCTGGGCTAGAGCAGGTGATTTTTAAACTGAAGACAGAAAAGTCTTTCTCCTTCCCATGATTCACCTGGGATGAGAGACCGTTCATTTATAAGACAATGGCTATGATCAGCTCCTGGCTAGGCTGCTGCTTGCTGATGATTTGGCCGCATAGGTGTGTCCAGTGGACTGAGGGTGAGAGAACATGGTAACCAGAAATATGTAAACAAAACAGCACACGGTTTTTAGAATACTGAAAATCACAAGCAACTATGTCTAATAAAGACACGGGTGCTTTATTTTTAAAACCACGTTGCAAAAAATACATAGAAAAATAAAGTTTGATGGGGGTCCTTTACTAAACTTCAAGTCACAGACTTTTAAGTTACAGATCGAAGCAGGGTTTGTTACACACGTGGCAGACTTGAACTAATTTGTTAAACAGGATAGAAACAAGCTGTCTGGATGAAGTGGTCCAGAGAACGTCCAGTCCACCTGTCGGATACCAACAGACTAGTTCTGCAAGTGTTTTACTACCAGCTCAGATAAGGGTCAATGACTGTTCCAACACAGGAAAAGCAAGAGAGATTCACAATGAAAATAATCTTAAACAAATACTGGTGTTTTTTTTCTTTTTGGCAACACAATATACATCATGGTAAAATGTTTAATCCTTGCAGAATTGCAGGTTGAAAGAACTAAATTCAGAGGTGGGAGAGAGAGTACTGAGTAGGGATCGAGACTAAACACTCTTTAAAAAGGCATGTAAAAAGGGAAAGCAATTTAGGCCTTTTGTGCCGTCTACTACTGTAGTGGGTGTCAGCGGCATGTGGCATTCCACAGCATTTATCAGCATTTCAACATGGAGGCCAAACCATAGAAAATGGTTAACTCTCTATCGACTTGCGTTGCCAGTTTTGCCACAAACAGTAAACTGACCCATTCAAAAGGAGGAAATTGAGAGGTTCCTCACTAAACAGAATTAAGTCGCAGGATGAGTAGACTTCCGGGCATCAGCGTACCTCATTAGTTAATTTTTTCCCCCCTAATGTCTCCTCCCTACCAGATCACCTCAATAATAAGAAGGAAAGGGAAAGGCAGTCAGATTTCTTGTTTGTTCTCTGCTCAGTCCCTCTGAAGTCAACAGGTGACCATTTGGGGGACACAACACAGTTCCCGAAGCATTTGGACAGTTATTTGGTAGATGGGAGCAACAATAATGTTTTGGAAGTGGGCTCCTTTTTCTTAGCCTCTCCCTGCAGAGTGCTATCAGCCCCTTTGCGCGCTCAGTGGATGGGGCTCCCTCAGCCCTGGGCTGCCTTCTTCCATGCCCGGCCATGACCCCTCTATGTCCACTAGTCGGCTCAATGATCCTGGCACTGTGTTCTTCCTTCTATGTGAAAATCCAATACCTCTTAACTCTTCTGCCTGTAAAGATTCCCAAGGGTTGTCAGACTTGGAATGTAACACTAGAGCAACCAAAAAGTTCTATAAAAGCAAAAGTGACCTCGGGCTGTCAGGTCTTTAAATAGGATTTGGGATTTAATGCTGTATGTTTTTAAAGGAAAAAAATAAGAGTTGCTAGTTTAAAAATGCATGCATTTTAGCCAATTCAGAACCTGTTCCCTCTACCTTTTTTTTTTTTTTTTTTTAAACCCAGGACGGATAAAACTTTGAAAGGAAAACAAGAAAGACCAGATTTCAGGCTAAATAAGGAAGGCATATATTAGGTAGAGTCAGAATAAAAGTCTAGAGTGAAATGAAGCCCTTTAGTGAATATTTGCTGTAGAAAAGGACAAAAAAGCCGGGCTCGGGGGCTCAGCCTGTAATCCCGCGCTTTGGGAGGCTGAGGTGAGTGGATTGCCTGAGCCTATGGGTTCGAGACCTGCCTGGGCAGCGAAACCTCATCTCTACAATAAAAAAAAAAAAAAAATCAACTGGGCATGGTAGCGCATGCCTGTAATTCCGGCTACTCGGAAGGCTGAAGCGGAAGGATCGCCGGAGCCCAGCAGGTCGAGGCTGCGGTGGCCGTGAGCAGCCACTGCTCTCCAGTCTGGGTGACAGAGTGAGACTCCAACTCAAAAAAAAAAAAGAGGAAAAGAAGGACCTTTTAGTAAAGAATTATGGGTCATCTGTCACGATGTACTATGAATTATAGCCTAAAAACTCCAGAAAACTTATAATTCTAAATTCTCCAGAATATAATGGTTCGGAAGCATCCTTTTTATGTTTTGATAGCAAAAATACAATGACCCCAGCAGCAGGGTGAGACCCTCCTCAGGCCCTGCATTGGACATGTGGAGATCCTTCTGGCATGGTCCCTTCCCTGGCAATAGAGCTCTGTTTACACAGCTTGTTTTAAAACCATGGCAAGTGCATCTTGTTCTATTTGGACCACCCTGTAAATACTTAAATTGGCATACTGTTAAAAAGGAACAATAAGAAGCGGATATTCTTCCTTTCCTCCCACCCATCTTCATCTCCCAGGTCAATCTGTGCTGAGTGTGATGGCTTTCTCTTTCAGATCCTCCAATTTCCCTTCTCTTTTACAGGGACAGAGAGAAGCCTCGGCCCTATTTCATGGCCAACAAGAGGCTTCTGGACTTAAGCTTCATTCAGTAGGTGACATCCTCAAGTTGTCTGTCCCCTCTCCTTTAGGTTTGCTCTTTCAGAGTTGATGCCAATTATACAAGAGGATGGAGTTGTAGAAACAGCTCACTCGACATTACACAAAGTGCTGGAAACCCAACCTGATTCTCCCTTTCCCCTTCAAACAGGTAGCTAGAGGCAAAAATGACCTACAGTATGCACTGGGGGAGCCCTTAGGTAGAAAAACATTCACTGTCCCAGACTGCTGTTCATCGCCTCCCAGTCAAGTGTCTGGGGTTACCATGCCAACCCCCAACGGCTTTGTTCTGCACACTTCTTGCTCCCCCATGCTCCCAGACTTTGGCCCCTTTTGCTTTCCAGAGATACACCCTGGAAAAGGCAGTTCTTGATCATACAGGACTGTCATCTGAGCTGGCATTACCAGAAAGCTGGGCTCCAGCTGCCCACGCAGTAAAGGTAGGGGTAGTAAGGATAGCTGTTGTACACGGAGACCAGGGAGGCTCTGGAGAAGCCCTCCTCTTTCAGGGCTGGCAAGGAGGAGTGCTTTTCCAAGTCTCCCAGGTCTGAGCTGAGCTGCTTTCGCTTAGTCTTATAGCGTCTGTTCTGGAACCATATTTTCACTTGGGTCTCCGTGAGCTTGAGATTCTTGGCTAGGTGAGCCCGTTCAGGGGCTGACAGATACTTTTGATGGCTGAACTTCCTCTCCAACTCGATGACCTGAGTGTGGGAAAAGGCGGCCCGGGAACGCTTCTGTGGCTGCTTGGAGGTTTGAGGAAGGCTTGGTAAGGATCCTGAAGTGTTTTCACAGTCCAACAGATAAGTCTCCAAGTGTCCCTCTGGAAAGAGAGGGGAGAAGGAGGGACGGGGAGACAAAAGTTACACGCTAGCGGGTATGAGAAGAGAATTCAATCCACCCTTATCTCTTCAGTGAGTGAACAAACTGCCCACTGTCATCTTGGATACATTTCACTTTTTTCACACGACTAAAGAACTCTTCGGAGTGCGAAATGGGTAAATCCCTATGTCATATATTCATTTCTAATAATCAGCAAGAACCCAAAGTCAGAGGCGTTTAGTGGCTGAACTTTCTCCGTATTGCCAAGTAGAATGCAATGGGGATCCCGGATGTGTGTGCTGGGGAAAGGTGGGAGAAGGGAGGCAGGGGACATCCTCAAGACCCAGGTACCTGGGAAAGGGGGACAAAGGTATCCGGTGTTCGCATCCGGGTGGGCAAGAGAGGGCTTGTGCCATGGGAGAGGCAAAGGCAAGTTTGTTCTCGGGCTTAAAAAGGGGGATCAAACCCTTTTGGCCAAAGGTTGCCTCCTAAGAAAGAAAATAAGCCTGCTCCCAAGGCCCAGGGGCTCCTACCTCTTGAACACCGGAGGGGACGTCCCAATTTACTGTTCGTTCCCGGGACTGGGAAGCAAAGGGAGTCTCTGATGGCCAAACCGAATTTGTTGATGCTCACAGTGAGGAAATAAGCCCAAGTCCTGGCAAAGAGCGTGGCGCCGGCGCCGATCGAGGTGGCGCGGGCGGGGAGGCCGCCTCGGACGGTCCGCGCCGGCGTCCGAGCCCGG
>NW_007251042.1:1646282-1670773 GCF_000164805.1 Carlito syrichta
CTCCGCCTTCCTATTGGCCGCGGGGCCGAGGCCGCGCCGTGGATTGGCTGCTTCGCGCTCCAGGTTGACCCCCGAGGAAAAGGCGCGTCCCCTGCACCGTCTCAGGATGTCTTCCCCAATTCCTCTTTCTTTCCTGACCCGCCTCCCGGCGCCCTAAGCCGTGGTCCCAGGCAGGGAGCCCAACCAAAGCGAGTCTTCCCTGCCCCAGCCCACCCACCCACAATAAAAGTCGAGGTGCTTCCCGGGAATTGGGATGCCTCGAAAATTACTCCATTTAGCCCTCAAAGACTGTCGAAGAGCCTTTGCTCACAGAGATGAGCCGGCCGGTCACTTCCGCCGCGCTTCACAAATGGGAATTCCGGGGTGCCCCGTATCCAGGAAAAGTGGGTGGCAAAGTCAGATTTACGAAATGTAAGGCTCTCAAAGAGGCATGGCAAGTAGACGCCTATCTGACGCCAGGTCAGATTCCTGGGACAACTGACACAAGCGGGACAGGGATGATGGAAGCATCAATGCTACATTTACTGAAGCTGGACACTGTGTGTACTGTGGTTGTAGAAGAGGGTAGTCTTCGAGAAAAAACACAAGTATGCAGTAGCAAAGACACAAGATGTATGTAATTGGCTTCAAATGGCTCAGAAGCAATGATAGAGCTTGATAGCTAGGTAAAGGGAACAGGTAAAATGTCAACAATTGGGAGTCTGGAAAAAGGAGAGGCTGATAGCATTTTGAGCTATTTTAGTGCGTTTGGGTCTATCCTGTTCTAAGACTCCTTTTATTCCACTAGAAAATCCTCAGAAGGGTGGTATGTTGTGTGTTAGGGGAGGAGAGAAGTTTAATAGGTTATTGTGGATAAATCAACCTCCAAAGAAAACCACCCTGTGCAATGGGAAGATCTTTGGCAAAGCTGATTTCCTTCTCTTCTCTTTTCTAAGTCTCTTATTATTTAAAAACTGTTTTCTTTCCAAATAGTGATAGATTCACAGGAAGTAGCAAAAATACCTCCAGTGTCGCCCAATAATGGCATCTTATATAACCGTAGGACAACATAAAAAAATCAGAAAATTGGCATTGGTACATGACTGTTAGTTAGACTACAGATTTCATTTTACTGTCACCATTGTAGACTTGCATTTATTTGTTTGTGTGTGTGTGTAGTCCTATGCAATTTTACCACGTATCCTTTCATGTAACCACCACCAAGACACAGAACTGTTTCATCACCACAGAGTAACTCTCTTGTACCTTGCATACCTAAAACCTTTCTCTCCATTCCTGACCCCTGTCGACCAGTAGTCTGTTCTCCATCTCTGTAGTTTTATCACTGGGAGAATGTTATATAAATAGAATCATACATTGCATGGTATGTCATCTTTGGGGTCTGGGTTTTTTCACTAAGCATACTGCTCCTGAGATCCGCTCAGATTGCTGTATGCATTAATAGCTCATAATTTTGTATTGTGGAGTAACATTCCATTGTATGGATCTACCAGATTTTGTTCCATCACTCGCCAATTGAAGGACCCTTGAGTTCATAGTTTTTGCTATGATGAATGAAATTGCTATGAACATTCATGTATAGGTTTCTGTGTGAATACAAGTTTTCATTTCTCTGGGATAAATGTTTAGGAGTTAAATTGTTAGATTAGTAACAGTTAATAGTAAGTTTAGTGTTGTAAAGATAACTCGGCTGGGCGCTGTGACTAGTCCTGTGATCCCAGCACTTCGGGAGGCCAAAGTGAGAGGATTGCCTGAGCCCACAGGTTTGAGACCAGCCCGGGCAACTTGACGAGACCTCGTCTCTACAATAAATAAAAAAATTAGCTGGGCTTGGTAGCACGTGCTTGCAATTCCAGCTACTTGAAAGACTGAGGTGGAAGGATCGCTGGAGCCCAGCAGGTCCATGCTGAGGTGGCTGTGAGCATGTTACTGCACTCCAGCCTGGGCAACAGAGTGAGCCTCTGACTCAAACAACAACAGCAACAATAACAAACAAAAAAAACTTGCCAAACTGTTTTCCAGAGTGGGTGTGCCATCTTACATTTCTCATACAAGCAACGTATGAGAGTTTCAGTTTTTCCACATCATTTTTGGCATCTGGTATTGTCCTTGTCTTTACTTTAGCCATTCATAGGTGCTTAGTGCCATCTTATTGTGGTTTTCATTTTTAATTTGCATTTCACAAATGGTTGGGGATGTTTAATATATATCTTGTCATGTGCTGATTTGTCATCCATATTTGCTCTTTGGTGAAATATCTGTTCAAGCCTTTTGCCCATGTTTTAATTGGATTGTCTGGGTTTTTTTTTTTTTTCCTGTCGAATTGTGATAGTTTTTTAAATATATTGGATATGTTGGATAGGTGGTTTGCAAATGTCTTTTCCTCGTCTGTAGCTTGTACTTCTATCCCTTTAACAGGAATTCCCACAGAACAAAAGTTTTTAATTTTGGTGAAGTCAATTTATTAATTTTTTATTACAGATTGTGATGTTGGTGTAAGTTCTAAGAACTCTTTCTAGTCCAAGTACTGAAGATGCTTTCCTGTGTTAGCTTCTAAAAGTTTTATACTTTACTCCTTAATTCGTGGTCCATTCTGAATTAATTTTTGTATATGGTGTGAGATTTAGGTTAAGGTGGCATTTTTAATTTTTAAAATTTAGAGCGACATGACATTTCAAATCAATGGGGAAAATGTGAATTAATAAAGCCAGTACTGTCATTTGGAAAATATAAAGTTCTATTCTTATAACAAAATAAATCCCAGATGGCTCAAAGATGTAAAATACAAACAGGCACATGAAAAAAAAAAAAGAAAGAAAAAGTTTAACCACATTTGGCATTAAAGAAATGCAGGACCAGACGTGATGGCTCATTCCTGTAATTCCAGCACTTTGGGAGGCTGTGGCGAGAGGATTGCTTGAGCCCAGGAACTCCAGACCTAGGCAACATAGAAAGACCTTGTCTCTACAACAAATTTTTTAAAAATGGCAGAGCATGGTGGCACACAACTGTGGTCCTAGCTACTTGGGAGGCTGAGGTGGAAGGATCACCAGAGCCCAGGAAGTCAAAGCTGCAGTGAGCCATGATCGTACTACTGCACTCCAGCTTGGGCAATGGAGTGAGGGAGGATAAAAGAAAAGAAAAGAAAAGAAAAGAAAAGAAATGCAAATCAAAATCACATTGAGATACCCTTTTTTCACCTTTTCCAATTGGCAAAGATTTTAAAAAATGAATAATATCAATGGGAGTGTGAAAGAACAGCTGTGCTCATACCAAGTGAAAGGAGAGTAAGTCAGTTGCGTGTACATTATGCGCTACATAATGACATTTTGGTCAATGACGGACAGCATATATGATAGTGGTCTCATAAGATTATAATACTGACTGGGCGCAGTGGCTCAAGCCTGTAATCCCAGCACTTTGGGAGGCCGAGGCGAGAGGATTGCCTGAGTCCGCGGGTTCAAGACCAGCTTGGGCAACATGGTGAGACCTTGTCTCTACAATAAATTTTAAAAAATTAGCTGGGTATGGTAGCATGTGCCTGTAATTCCAGCTACTTGGAAGGCTGAGGCGAAAGGAACACCGGAGAGCAGAAGGTCGACGCTGGGGTGGCTGTGAGCGTGCCATTGCACTCCAGCCTGGTCGATGGAGTGAGACTCCAACTAAAAAAAAAAAAAATTATAGTACCATATTTTACAGTACTTTTTCTATGTTCAAATACACAACTACTTACCATTGTGTTACAATTACCTACAGTATTCAGTACAGTAACTCACTGTTCTGGTTGATAGATTAGGAGCAAACAGATCACATCATTATAGCCCAGGTGTGTAGTAGGGATATGCCATCTAGGTTTTTGAGAGTGCACAATGACGAAATACCTAAGTCCACGTTTCTCAGACCTGTACCACTGTGTTTCAGCTTCTTTTCCTGATCCACACCAGGAAAGGGGAGAAAAGACTGACACGTACCGAATACTCATTCTATATTCACCGTGGTGGGTCTATGGCTCACTATTGACATTTATTCAGCACCACAATCCATTGGGGAGCATTTTTTACAGATAAGGAGTCTGAAGCTCAGAGAGGAAGGTAACATGCCCGGGTTCTCGATGCTGTTCCAGGCCCCAAGTTGGTACCTTCCCCACCATACCATGCCCTGGGCACCTGGCAGATACTCAATAAACACTGATCCACTTGGCTCTCCAGAAATGGCCTTGAGAACAAACCAGGCTCTTTGATGGTGCACGAGTGTCACAGAGTGGGAGGGAGACAGGACTGTGGACAGCTCCCCGAGGGCTGCAGCCATCTCCCGTGACTTTCCCAGAATTCCTTGCTCAGTCAACCATATTTCCTGGTTTCCCTCTTTTTTTCTCCCAAGGGAGCATGGTAGGCCAGGGGTGGTGGCTCACCATTGAAGAGAGGGCTGATGGGGCAACTGAAAACATCCTCTGCAGGATTAGCCTGGATCACAGGCCTCTCACTGGCTCCCTGGAGTGGTTTGACAGTGCCTTTCCCTTGGCCTTGGCCCTGTGGTTTTCCTATGTCATTTGGGTTCACATGATTGTCATGCACTAATATGAAAATGCTATATGAGTTTGGTGGTACGTTAAGGGGCCCTCCTCTCTCATTCACACAGTGGCATGCATGGGTCTGACTTTTTGGGGTTTTTTTTTTCCAGCTGGTGTTTGGCAGAGAGGCCGGTCACAGGACATGAGAGATATGGTGCAGGAGGAGAGGGTCAAGATACCTGTGCGGGGCATGGAAGACTGACTAGCCTGGGGAGAGGGGATGGGGGAGCTGTAGGGGACAGGACTCTGGCTGCTTGGAGCAGTACTTTTCAGATGTTGACGTTCTTGTTAAAGGGGAGAGAAACATCCCAGGTCTGAAGTCACTCAAAGCAAAAATGGAGCCCGCGGGTTCGAGACCCGCCTGGGAGCGAGACCTCATCTCTACAATAAATCAAAAAATCAGTCGGGCGTGGTAGCGCATGCCTGTAATTCCAGCTACTCGGAAGGCTGAGGCGGAAGGATCACCGGAGCCCAGCAGGCGAGGCTGCTGGGAGGCTGAGGTGAGTTACTCAGAAAGGCAGGCTCTTAAGGCCTGCCCAGACCTACTGAAGTAGAATCTGCTTCAGTAGGTCTGGGCAGACCTTAAGAACCTGCCTTTCTAAATAACTCCCAAGTGTTGACAGTGCTACTGGTCCAGGCCTCCCCCCCACACGTTCCTCCTTTGAGCAGTGAGAGCTGATGGCATCAAACAGCTCAGGAAGGGAGGGAGGAAGCCGTTATATGGAGAAGATGGAGGTCGTTATAGGTTCACTTGATGGACTCCATTTTTGCTTTGAGTGACTTCAGACCTGGGATGTTTCTGTTCCCTTCTTTTTTTTTTTTTTTTGAGTTGGAGTCTCACTCTGTCACCCAGACTCGAGTGCAGTGGCTGCTCACGGCCACCACAGCCTCGACCTGCTGGGCTCCAGCGATCCTTCCGCCTCAGCCTTCCGAGTAGCCGGAATTACAGGCATGTGCTACCACGCCCGGCTGATTTTTTGATTTATTGTAGAGATGAGGTCTCGCTGCCCAGGTGGGTCTCGAACCCGCGGACTCAGGCAATCCACTCACCCCAGCCTCCCAAAGGCGTGGGATTACAGGCTGAGCCACCGAGCCCAGCTCTGTCCCCTTCTTTTTTGGGCAGTCGAGGTCTCACTCTGCTAACCAGGCTGGAGTGCAGTGGCACTCATCATGGCTCACCACAGACTCAATCTCCTAGGCTCAAGTGATCCTCCTACCTCAGCCTCCTGAGTAGCTGGGACTATGGGTGCCCGCCACCATGCCTGGCTAATTTTTTTATTTTTTGTAGAGACAAGGTCTCTATGTTATCTAGACTGTTCTCAAACTCCTGGGTTCAAGCGATCCTTCTGCCTCGACCTCCCAAAGTGCTGGGATGACAGGAGTGAGCCGCCGTGCCCGGCTTTGTATCTTTTATCTGACGCTGATACCCATATGTACTTTCCACTTCATGCCTATGAAAGGTCTCTTTCCCTCTATCCCAAGACGCTTTGAAAAGGTCTGATCCTCCTACCCTGTAGCTGTGCGTGCCAGTTTTCCCTGCAGGCCTTTCTGCCTGGCCAACAGAATTAGGATTTTGGAAACTTCGACCGCAGACCTTATTCTGCCCCTCATCAATGCTTATGGCCCAGGAAAAGCCACGGGGGAAGATTTATCGGGCAATGGAAACCCAAGAGTATTTTGCTAACTGTGCCCTGGTTGCTTTCCCTGACCCCCTCCATGGTTGCCAGTTTCTGGAGAACCCGGGGCTGCAGGCTGCCTCTGCAGAGGTTTTCCTGCCCTCTAACTGGGTGGCCTCCATCCTTCGGAGCCTGATCTGCTCGACAGCTTAACAGAGGCCCTCACCTGGGAGATGCATTGGGGGCTGTTTGTCTAGGGGAGGAGGCTCTGACCTTCCCACCCCGCGCTGCCTGACAGAAGCAATTTGAGACCTTCCGTCCGCCACTGCCTCCTGCCCTCCATGTTTGCCACAAAGCCAAGCAGGTTATGGGAGCCTCACTGTATCCAGGGTGATTGATCGACTGAGAAGGTGGCAGAGACATTTTTTAGGCACTGAGTGGTTCTACATCCCTGTGGGACAAGGGGCTGGGGGCTAGGACCCTGCTTGCCTTTCTAGAGGGTTCCACTGACCCCTGAGATGAGACAGAGCTTGGGACCTAGACAAACGACTTACTAGGGTTCCTCTGAAGGACACTTTCCTGAAAATTATTTGGGACAGCACGGCCATGGGTCACTGGGTGCAGAGTAAGTTGCTCAGCCAGGAGTTCAAATTTGACCTGAGGCAAGTCCTGCCCCAGTGGCTCCCAGGGAGGGGAGCAGGCCAGGTCCTCCTGGTGTTTTCATAGCTTAGAAGGGAAATGGCCACCCCAGGCTTGTAAGGGAGGGAGGAAGTCCCTTTAGACCACCCTGCAGCTGTGCTCTGAGGCCTGAAATTCTTTGGGCAGGGACAAAGTCGTTCATCCTTTTGGGTATTTCTCCAGGCTGCCATCCCCTCTGGAAGGGATGGCGAGGAAAGAAGACGACAAAGAATGAGGGAGAAGGCGTGGGAAGTGAGCCTGTAGAGAGAGGGGGAAAGTCCAGAAACAGGAGACCTTGGGGGCATTCCCACTTAAAAATTCACAGAATTGGACAGGATGAGACCTTAGGCATCATTGTAGTAGTGGAGAAACTGAGGTTCAGAGAATTGAAATGACTCACCTAAACTTACATGTTCATGACCAAGTCAGAACTTGGATCCCTGGTTCTCAAGGTGTAGGCCAGTTTTAGTTCTAGCTCTTAAAACATGATTTTCTTCTTCCTATAGACTAGTTTAAACGGTAAAAAAAGATGCTGTGGTAGTTGTTATAATTTTATCTGTTTCATATATTTTTAAAGAGAAACACAAGGCTGGGAGTGAGGGATCATGCCTGTAATCCCAGCACTATGGGAGGAGAATCACTTGAGGCCGGGAGTTTGAGATTCGCCTAGGAAACACAGAATGACCCGATTTCTATACTTTTTTAAAAAAGAAAAGTTAACTGAGGGTGGCACAAACCTGTAGTCCCAGCTACTCTGAAGTCTGAAGCAGGAGGATTACTTGAACTCAAGCATTCAAGGTTAATTGCACTCCAGCCTGGGCAACAGTGTAAAACCCTGCTTCAAAATACATAAATAAGTAAATAAACGGAAGGAAAAAAGAAAGAAGGGGGAAAAAAAGGGAAAGAAAGTCAGACAGAAAAGATTACGGCCTCAGCCAAAACCCTTTTGCAGTGTTTGATTTCTATAAATGTTAGTGGAAATGTAAAGACCTTAAACCCAAACAAACAAAAAACCGACCGACCAACCAAACAGAAAAAACCCCTGTCACATATCCTCCCGTCAAAGCCAGCAGTTAGCTGATTGGTAAATAAAGAAACTGACAGTTCAGATCTAGCATGACAGTGCCTCTCCCAGAGGTCCCTGGACAGAATCAAGGTCAGTGGCGGGGGGGCCGGGGGGAGGTTGGGGAATGGGGTGAGTAGGAAGGAGTGAACAAATGGCAGGGTGGCAGGGAGGCAGGGCGGGGTCCGGCCTATGCAGGTGGTCTTGAAGCCAAGACTGGAGGTGGGGCCAGACTCTGTGAGCTCGGCCTAAGCCCCCCGAGAAACCAGGCCCCATGGGCACAGTGCGCCCACACAATCCTGATGGTGACTTCTCCCACACCGGGACAGAAGCTATTTGGTGCCACCTGGGATCTGAACAGGAGAAACTGTGTGGGCAGAGTGGCCGAGGCTAGGAATCCAAGAGCAGGAGAAAGGAGCCGGCCAGGTGAGCAGGTAAGACAGTGGGTCTGGATGAATAGGTTTACACACTTCTCCAACGGGGGTTCAGTGCTGGAGAAAAACTGGCCCATGTCACAGCCAGCTATTTTAGGGTGACCTGGTATTGCGTTTTGACTGTATGAAACAGGCCTTACTAAACTAATGAAATTGAGGTTGGGTGTGGTGACTTATACCTGCATTCTAGTGCGTTGGGAGGCTGAGGTGAGAGCATGACTTGAGACCAAGAGGTAAGAGGATTGCTTGAGGGCAGGAGTTCAAGACCAAACCAGGAAACATAGCAAGACCCTGCCTCTACAAAAAAAAAAAAAAAGAAAAAAAAATTAGCTGGGCATGGTGGCATGCACTTGTAGTTCTGGCTACTTGGGAGGCTAAAGCAGAAGGATCACCTGAACCCAGGAGTTCAAGCCTTGTTACCCCTTCTTAAATAAATAAATAAATAAATAAATAAATAAATAAATAAATTTGACAATACAGAAATTCTCAGCTTGGCACTAAAACAGTAGTAGCTAACACTTACCTGATGCTTAAGATGTGTGTGTGCTGTACTTATACTAACTGATAGTGTCAAGTCGTATGATATCAGTTGTTTACATATTATATTAACCATCACATCAACTCCATGCACAGATACTGTTATAGCCCCATTTTACAGAAAAGGAAATACGAGCAGGAAGAAGCTGACTTTCTTGCAGCCACTCAGCTAGTAAGTGGCAAAGTCAAGATGCACACCATCTGGCCCCGGATCTGGCACACTTAACCACCAGGATGCTGCCTTCTGCAGACATCACTCCTGGCCACGGACCTCCCAGAGGAAGGAAATGTTACATTGTTAAGAGATGAGTAGAAATTGTCCCTGGAGTCAGCATGTGACTCAAATTGGGAAGAGGGGTGTTGGGGGATTATCAAACATGTTACCAGCCCTGAAGGAGCTCAGAGTCCAGTAAGAAACAAGGTAGGGATAGCAGCCTTCGTCTCACAAGCATCTCTGAGATGGCTCCAGTTGTGAAACCATAGGGATGCCACCACTGACATAAACGGCTGGAACGAAGGAAGTACTAAATTACATAGCGTAAGAATGCATTTTTATGTGGTTAAAAGGGCAGAGAAACGATTCACACTAACTCTGGGGTTGTGGTTACCACTGGAGAGGGAGTGAGGAGGAAGGGTTTGGGGTGGGGCTTTAGCTCTCTCTGCATGGTTTTATGTCTTTGACGAGATATCTGAAACAGACAATGACATAGTCCTAACAAATAAACATATCTTAAGCCTTGTTAGTCCTTGGAGACAACCAAGTATAAGATCTCATCATTGCCCATGAGGAGTTTATATTCAAATTGGAGAGATAGAAAATACACAGGGAAAAGGCCATTAAACTTACAGGGAGCAAAATACACTTAGTATCAACTTAATAGTGGGTATCAAGTGTTGTACTCTATCTGCAAAATGAGAAAGTTGGACGGGATACTGTTCTTGATGCTGTTATTATTATATTATATGATTATACTACGATTGAATATTATATAGTAGCATTGCAGTGTTATATTATACCAAATCATATAATAATCGTATGTGCTATTTGTATTATATTTATATAATAATGGCACTTTATGTTACATTATATACTATGATTATAGCATAATTTATATTCTAATATGATAGTACTATATATAGTGTTATACTATATTATATAATATACTAGTAGTATGTATTATTTGTATTATATGCTATAATAATAGTACTATACTGCATTAATATAATTATTATAACATATAAATTTATAATATTACATATTATATAATACTGTGTTAGCAGCAGGACCTTTTTATGAAACTTTACATGGGTTCCAAATACATGACAGATAAAGGCGAATCTTTCTGTCACCGAGCAGAGGCAAGGAGCTAGTGATCCTCTCCTTCACATACCCCCAGCACCCATTTATCCCCGTGTAGGTCCTGAGGACTCTCGTAGCTTTTCAGAATCTCGTTTGAAAACCACTAGACAAAGGGTCCCTTCAACTCTGACTCTCTCTCAGCCTGGCAGCTTCAGGATGGAGGACTTCATGGAGGAGGTGGGCTTTCAGAGGGGCCTTGACACATTGAGAGGAGTGAATTAGGTGGAGAGGAAGAAGGAGGTTCAGACTGGGAAGGGAAGCAGCCTGGACTGTCACACAGAAGGATTTATACACAGCAGGCCACTTGGGGGCTGTGGAGGGTTTGGGAGCAGAGAGAAGCAATGCCATCAAAACTGTGTTTCAGAAAGGCAGCGCTGATGGAAATGAAGATTTTGCAAAGGTGAAGTCAGGAGACCGGTGAGGAGGCCAACCCAGCGCAGTGAGACCGAGCTCAGGAGGCAGGATTTGCAGACGATATTGCAAAGGGACAGGTGGGTACAGTGGTTACAAGGGTGGAGGGTGGGTTTTGGGTTCCCGGAGACTGAGCTAAAACCCCAGTCCTGCCATTTGCGAGGTGCGTGTTCTGGGGTGAGTCACTCAACCTCTCCTAAGCTACCGCCTCTGATCAGTGGGAGTCACAAGGGCTGGTTGCCCCACGGGAATGCGTCGAGGGTTGAGGAAGTGAGTGCCGTCCTCACCTCAGTGGCCCGACCTTTCTCAGCGTGCACCATCATCCTTGACGCCTTCAGCGGGGCATGCCACCATCAGGACAGAGGCAGGCAAGGCAGGTCCTCCACCAGCTCACCCAGGGGTAGCTTTGCCAACAGTTTTACCATCTGACCTTGAAGCTGAGATGCTTGAGGAACAGGAAGAAATGTGTGTGAAGAATCAACTTCTGATTCAATATTATCTTTGGGTGAGCCCTGGATCCACTATCTCTGGACACCCAGTTATCCTGAAGGCTGGGACTCAGTTCGTTAACCTTCGAGGCTTAGAGCTGAGGTCAATTGCTTATTGGGAAGAGAATCAGCAGCCTCGGAGCAGGGCCTTCTGTGGGGTGGTCTGTGTGCTCCCTCCATCATGTATATGGACAGCCGGTCAGGTCAGACACAGGCAAAGGCAGTCATCAGAGGAGCACTGTAGGCTACAAGTTGGTGTGAGGGCATCAGGTGTCCCTGGCTGCCCTAGGGACAGTGAGGGGATGTATGCAGAGTAGTTATGGGCTGGCTTTTATGCACACCAACCTCTGACCATTTTTACCTTTCTGGGTTGAGCCAAGTCCTTCTCTTGTTCCTGTCTCTTTGTGTCACTGCCCAATTGCCACAGCTTGCAGCCCTGGGAAAACGCCAGCCACTGCATCCAGCCTGGCCGACCCTGGAGGCCTTGGCCCTGTCCCACAGATAAGGCTATTTTTAGATCAGACCTCAAGTGTGCACTGCCTCCGTTCTTCGACTGATAACATGTGCTGTCGCTCTCTGGTTTCAACCATCCCTCCGTCCAGCTCCACCTTAAGTCTTTCTGTCATTCAGCTATGTGGGTCAAGAAATTAGCTCGATTTGTTTTGCACATGCTGGTGTGAGTTGGGTCTCTGTCACTTACAACCCAAAGAGTCTCATGGATAACAGCTGGCTGAACCAATATCATCTTACCCAAAATGAACTGGAGGCCCAGAGAGATGAAGTAATTCATCCTCCATCACAAAGCTGATCAGGGTGGAGCTAAGCCAGCATCCGAGGGATTCAGTGATGTTAATTCTCCAAGGGGTTCTCACACAGGAACAGCTAGGAGCCTCTGTTCTGAGTCAAGAACAGTTCAGTGTGAAGGAGCTGATCGGATCACTTTCCCTTCCGGGTGATTTAGCGAGAGGTGGAGAGGAGGGCAAAACTATAGGCTAATCTATTAGAAATATTCACTTTACCAAGCCTTCAGAGTTGGTTCCTAAACACAGACAGCTATAGTTTAGATATACAAGTTCAACCCTGAACAGAGGATATGTAAACTGAATTCATGAGTTTTTATTCTGACTCTGGTTTACAAGCCAGATGACTTTGGATAAGTCCCTCAGTTTCCCTGGCTTCTTGAGGTATGTGAGAAGAACACTTTCTCACGTGGCAATCAAATGAGACAGTGTTTATGGAGGACATTTGTGCATTGTAAACCATCCCACTGATCTTGTAGGCACCAGCATCACCCATGTCATCCTTAATATTTGTCACACTGATACCACTGCCAAAAACAGCTGGTGTCTATCTAAGGTGTCTACGGAGCTCTAAATCTGTTTGATTCAATGTCTTCTGTTCATTCGCAGTTCTTAATATCCAAACAAGAAAGTAAAGGGCTTAACCCGAAAGAAAAAATCTGAATCATTGCTCAAAGTCAAATGCAAAGGCTTTGGGCGGTGTCCCGAGGAATTTTGGGGAATTCCCTCTTTTTCCGCAGTGGGAAAGTGGAGGCAATGGTGTCCCCTGGTGGGCAGCTTAAGTTCTGCAAGCAGTGGCTGCAGTTGTTCCACAGGTGCTGCTGCCTCCAGCACAAATGTTCCTGGCGTTATGGGCAACTGGTGTGTCATGAGTTTTCAGGACTGATTCTGAATGCAGACGTCTCTGAGTGGAGACCAGAGCCTCGCAGGCATCGCTGAGATCCCAACCATCTCAAACACCTGAAGGTGTTTGGGCCAGATCCTTTTCCTCTGCTTTATTCTCTCTGAAACTGGGGTTATTTTTCTAAATAGCAGGATCAGAAAGATGCCACAATCAGTCCGAAAGCACACATTGGGTGCTGAATCATTAGTAAACACAGCTGTGTGTTTAGGTAGCCAAGTGGCAGTAAGGAGCAGCAGCCTGTAATAATTACAAAAAGGCAACTGAATATCACGGAAAACCAGTAGACCTTGGAGACTCAGCTTTTACCTCTATCCTTAGGGGTGGTGATTTTGCACGAGTTTCCTGATCACTCTGAACTTCCATTTCTAATGTGAGAACTTGTGGGGCTCCACTGGACTTTAGAATTTAGAGAGCGATTATTATGATTAAATGATATAATGCATGTCAAGGACCTAGCACATAGCGTGGGAGAAAAATAAACATTCCTTAATTTTCTCTCTCCACTAAGTAGGCCCCTCTTCTTCAGTCTTATCTCCCACTGTCCCACTCAACTATACCACCGTATGAATATTCACGAGCCTCTCACTGTCCACCTGTAATGCTCTCTTCTGGGCAAGGAAGTAGAAGGAAGGAGAGGTAAGAAGCCACTGAGGAGGGGTGGTGAGAGGGTGGAGCCATCAGGCTTCGGTTGGAGTTTGAAGGAATTTGAAGGAATTTTCTTTGCCCTCAGGAGGACTCTACCCCAAACCTTTGCATTTGACTTTGAGCAATGTTTCAGGTTTCTTTTTCAGGTCAAGCCATTTACCTTCCTGTCTGGATATTAACAACTGAGGATGAGCAGAAGACATATAATCAATAGATTAGGAGCTCCATAGATACCATAGACACTGGCTGTTGTTGACAGTAGTTTCAGTGTGACAGATATTAAGGATGACTTGGGTGATGCTGGTGGCTACGAGGTGAGTGGAGTGCTTTACAATGCACAAATGTTCTTCATCAATACTGTCTCATTTAATTGCTATGTGGGAGAGTATTATTCTCACACAGCCAAAGAAACCAGGGAGCTGGCAGATACTCCATAATCTGACTCTTCTCTATATCTCCGTTCTCATTTCCTGCCAAGTTCTTCTGCATGCTTTGTGTTGCAGCCAGCAAATCCTTTGGCTCCCCTATACACACTAGACCATCTTCCTTAAAGAAGTCTTTCCCGAGCTACTTAGTCAAAAACTCTGATCAGGGTTTTCTGAGTTCATTGTTTAGTCCCTGCTGTAGGACACAGCTCACTCTTGGATTGTAGTTGACTGTTTCAATAATGACTCTTCAAAAGACCATAAGCCACTCGATTGAAGACATCAGTTTTAGTTAATTTTCTTATCAAGTATCTTGTGTTTCTGTTTAAAGAACATGGACTGTAGACTGGGCATGGTGGGTCACATCTGTAATCCCAGCTCTTTGGGAGACTGAGGCAGGAGGATTGCTAGAAGCCAGCAGTTTGAGATCAGCCTGGGCAACTAGTGAGACCCCATCTCTACAAAGAATTAAAAAATTAGCCTGGTGTGTTGGCAAACACCTACTTGGGAGGCTGAAGTGGGAGGATCGCTTGAGCTTGGAGGCCACAGTAACCTATGATTGCACCATTGCACTCCAACCTGGGCAACAGAGTGAGACCCCTAACTCAAAAAAAAAAAAAAAAAAGGACCGTATTTGGAAAGTTTCTTCATCAAGAATCAAATACTTTGAAAAGAAATCCTGCAAAAGCCTGAAAAATGGCTAATAACTTGGAGAGAAAGCAGAGGCAGAGATGTCAGTTGGGTGACTATTGCCCACGCTCAAGTGAGATGATAGCCCTCAGCAGGTAAGGGAGATGGGGCAGTTAAGTAGAACCCTGCGGTTTCTGACTGGTCACAGGCAGGATGGAGCCACATTCACGAGAGGAAGGATGTAGAAAGTGGAACAAGCTTGGCAGGAGGAAGCTGGAGAGAGATCTGCTCTGCTTTTGATTGAGATGTCTGGGAAACATTCAAATAGACATGTCCAGAAAGTAGCAGCAATTCTGAGTCTGGAATTCAGGACTGAGGGTCGAGCTGGGGCTGTAGGCATAAGAATTGGGAGTTACTTGCCTGGAAATAGTAGGTAAGTCATTAAAGTACATGACATCAGCCGGACTCGGTGACTCAGCCTGTAATCCCACGCTTTGGGAGGCTGAGGTGAGTGGATTGCCTGAGCCCGCGGGTTTGAGACCCGCCTGGGCAGGCAAGGCCTCATCTCTACAATAAATAAAACAAAAATTAGCCGGGCGTGGTAGCGCGCGCCTGTAGTTCCAGCTACTTGGAAGGCTGAGGCAGAAGTATCGCCGGAGCCTAGCAGGTCGAGGCTGCGGTGGTCGGGAGCGGCCACTGCACTCCAGTCTGGGCGACGGAGTGAGACTCCAACTCAAATAAATAAATAAATAAATAAATAAATAAATAAATAAATAAAGTACATGACATCAACTGGGGAGAAGGCAGACAGGTTGAAAATCTTGACCATGGACACATCTGGGCTGCTGCCTTCAATGGTGCCTCACCCAAGCTCCTTGGTTCCCACGTACTTTATCTCTGTGCTTTTCTCTGTATCCCTCTATACAGTCACCATATCCTTCCTCTCTACTCATCTAAACTCTATTCATCCTTCCAAGGAGCTTGTATCAAGCCCCTTCTCTCTGAGGGTGCTTTCCCAGATCCTGTTGGCGTGATTTATGTCTCTTGTGAACATCGATTATACTTGCATCAGTATGTCTTCCAATTATCCACCTGTGTTCTCTACTAGTTGAGATGCACATTTAGCTGCTGTAAAAAGGTCAAGATAGCAGTGGCTTTAAGAAAGAGATTGGCAGTGGTGGGAAACTGCCAGGGGGGTGGGGACAGGATTGGCAGTAGTAGGAAACTGCGGGGACAGGGAGGCACCTCATCAACAAGGGTACCTGCATAATGAGCATTTGTATACTTAACCCTGAATTATACCCCACATCTTTAAAAGAAAAACATTAAAAAAATTAAAAAGACAAAGTGTATTTTACCCTTCTATAATCATTGGATTGTAAGCAGAGCAAAGCTGACACAGTGATTTCAGTGCTGAGGACCTAGTCTTCTTCCACCTCATTGCTCTGTCATAATCTAAGACAGCTGCCACGGCCCCTCACCACCTCATGTGTATTCCATCCAGCATCAGGAAGGGAAGGGAAATGGAGGTTATGTCTGGGAGGGTGTCCCCATCACTTCTGCTAACACTCCTTTGGCCAGAACTTTATTACTCAGCCACCTCTAGCTGCAAAGGAGTCTGGGAAATACGTATAACCATTTGCCAGAGACCGTGTAGTTTGCTAAAATGCTGAGATTCAATGATTAAAGTAGAAAGGGGGAAAGGGATATTGGGTGGCAGGCTTCTTCGCCACATGTATCCCCATTGTCAGCATCTTCTGGGTAGGAATCATAATGTAGGTGTTTAATCAATTGAATTGATTTGAAGTGAACTGAATTGAATTGAATGATTGACTTTAGTTAGAATAAATTGTTCTCTTCTCTGCACACCCATGTGATATCTTTTTTTTTTTTTTTTGAGTTGGAGTCTCACCCTATCACCCAGACTGGAGTGCAGTGGCACCCTCACAGCCACCGCAGCCTCGACCTACTGGGCTCAGGTGATCCTTCCATCTCAGCCTTCAAGTACTGGAAGTACAGGCATGCACCACCATGCCTGACTAATTTTTTGATTTATTGTAGAGATGAGGTCTTGCCAAGTTGCCCAGGCTGGTTTTGAACCCGTGGCCTCAGGCAATCCTCTCACCTCGGCCTCCCAAAGTGTTGGGATTATAGGCATGAGCCACCATGACTGGCATGATGTCTTAACAATTAATTTTTTTTTTTTTTAGCTTTTTAGCTTTTCCTGTGCTCCTATTGACTGTAGAGTTGCTGTCTCACCTGTCAGTTTGCAATCTTGAGAACAGGAACTCTCTTATGCTTCCATGTTGCTCTTACCACCACCTCCTTTTTTCCCCAGTGCTTAGGGGAGTGATTTACAGTTAGTAGTAGGCACCTCATAAATATTTCCTAATAATATTGGTCTTCTACTCCCCCACAGTGCTCAGCCTAATGTTTCTTAATACTTACTAGTTAACATTAAATCGATCTGCAGAAGAATGCTGGATAAATCAAACAGGGAACTTCATTTTTCTCCATAGCCATAACACCTGGCTGACAGAAATTCTTAGGGTCCCTGATATCAGGGCTCAGACAATCCCCTTAGAAGCTAGATCCCAGCCGGGTTCGGTGGCTCAGCCTGTAATCCCACGCCTTGGGAGGCTGAGGTGAGTGGATTGCCTGAGCGGGTTCGAGACCCGCCTGGGCAACTTGGCGAGACTTCATCTCTACAATAAAAAAAAAAAAAAAAAAAAAAATCCGCCGGGCATGGTAGCGCATGCCTGTAGTTCCAGCTACTTGGAAGGCTGAGGCAGAAGGATCTCTGGAGCCCAGCAGGTCGAGGCTGTGGTGGCCGGAAGCAGCCACTGCACTCCAGTCTGGGTGACAGAGTGAGACTCCAACTCAAAAAGTAAATAAATAAATAAAAAGAAGCTAGATCCCTATCCACACAGAGAAGGGATTTCTTCCAGAGGAACTACTGACGAACCGGCTCAGAGCTGGGGTCTTTAATGCAGATTTTGTGGGACCGTGCAGGGAAGCCAATCAGCAACCACTCACTCATGTAATCATTTGATCAGTCAACAAATAGTAGGGGGCCCCTCCTCAATGACAGGCACGGGGTACATATGGGAAATACACAGGACAGACATGAGACTGATTTGTTTAGACAGGATAACTGCCCTATGAGAGTGATTGCACTATCATAGGGACTTCCCAGGTGTTCCAGGAGCACGTGCCAGAACTGACCCAGTCTGGGTGTCAAGACAGGTGGGTGTTAAAACTCTCACCAGGAATGCCCAGGTGAGGCAGCGACAGACAGGAAGTGGGAACTGTGAAAGCGAAGGGTCCCCTTTGGACCACTGAGATCCTCACTTAGAATTCCAATCCTGGGCCCTAGGGTTTCAGGCAATTAAAATGGGCTGGTGACAGGAGGAAGCAGGAGTCACCGAGGCATGAAAGAAAAGGAGGTTTGACTGAGACTAGTTTACAGGGACATGGTTAGAGAGTTCTAAGGTCCTTGCTCAGGGCTGCTGGGCATATCTTCGCTTTTCTTACAGTGGAATCTGGACTATGTCATCAAGACCACATCTCTCTCTTGGGTAAGAGGGTGGTGGAGTCGGGGGAGGGGGCTGCTTGATGAGTCTAAACAGAGTCAGGATGGCAGGCAGAAAATCTCTTTCCTCGTGCAGGGGAAGGTGGTCTTGAGGGCTGGGGGTGGGGAGTGGGGGAATAGTTCAGGGGCAAAATCTCCCCCCTCCCCAGAGTTGGCTATTTGAAAGCATGATCCAGCGTTCCTGGGGGTTCGAAGTGCAGAGGAAAATGTAGACAAAAAATAGACAAGGAAAATGCAGAAACCTGAGTCTTCAGATATTTTGTTTGCCCTCAGGTACTGGAAGATGCAGGTGTATCTCTTCCTTCCATGTCTCGCTCGATCTGGCGTTTTGCTTCATACTTTCCCCCTCTTGATGCTTTCCAAAGGTCTCCCACCTCCTGGTGCATTTTTCACTCAGGACATAAAGAATACAGTGTCACTCAGTCGTTACCTGAGGCTTGGAACTCCTTGCTGAGTATTCAGTGGCAGTAACCGCAGGCAGAGGATGAAGGGTTTGGGTTCTAGTCTCAGTACTGTCCCTAACTCATAGCATTGCTGACACCTTTCTGCCCCTCTGACTCTTTCTCTGTGGATGACAGCAGTAGGAGACTCTACCCTCAAATGGATGGTGAGTCCAGATGGAATCACACGGTTATTTCAAGGGTAAACCTCTTGCCTTCACTTTTCCCCTCGGCCCTCCCAGAAAGAAGAAAACTCCTTTTCCCTCCACCCCTCAAAGGAAGTCCAAGCTATTCTGATTTCTGTGATAATAATTAAAAGGAGCCTTGCCCCGCAAGTGATAACAGTTTAAGAGAGCCCAGGACAAATTCCAGCTATGGAATCCAGTGATACCTGTGAGAAAGGGTACCACTAGCAGAAGTCTTTGTTACAATCCCCTGCTAGATTTATTTCTAGTAAATACATACAAGGGGAGACCCCCAAAAACCAGAATTTATTTATTTAAAAATTGTGTGTTCATTCTTTTTTTTTTTTTTTTGAGTTGGAGTCTCACTCTGTCACCCAGACTGGAGTGCAGTGGCTGCTCCCGGCCACCGCAGCCTCGACCTGCTGGGCTCCGGCGCTCCTTCCGCCTCAGCCTTCCAAGTAGCTGGAGCTACAGGCGCGCGCTACCACGCCCGGCTAGTTTTTGATTTATTGTAGAGATGAGGTCTCGCCAAGTTGCCCAGGTCACGAACCTGCGGGCTCAAGCAATCTACTCACCTCAGCCTCCCAAAGGTGCAGGATTACAGGGCTGAGCCACCAAGCCCGGCTTGTGTTAATTCTTATATGTTTAAATTTCAGTCACCTTCAAAGTATTCCCTGTTTGATGCAATACACTTATCAAGACGCTTTTTCCACTGCTCACAATGGTTTTTGAAATCATCGATTTTGATGCCTTTTAGTGCTTTTTTGCTGTTTTATGTTTCATCTCTTCCGCATTGGCAAAACATTTCCCTTTGAGGACTTTTTCATCGGGGGAAACAAACAAAAAAGTCTCTCCGGGTGAGATTGGGTGAGTAAGGAGAGGGGATCATGCCATGTTTGGTCAAAAAGTGCTGAATACTCAGTGCAATGTAGGAAGGCATACTTGTAAATCACCCATCATGAAATGGGCAAATGCATTGAAGGAATCTCAAAAACTAAAAAATAAATAAATAAATAAGCACCGAAGCCGAATGTAGCCTCTGCAGCCTCTCACAACAATGCTAGCTGGCACGTTGATGCCAATGGGTTCCTAGAACACTTACCTAGTGGAGGATGCCTGTATTACAAAGGGACTCACCTTCCAAAAGATAATCCCGAGTTTTTTGAGTTCCCCCTCATACACCGAAGTTCACGCCTTCAGTAGGACACAATATAGCAATGAAAGTGAGCCAACTAAAATTACTCACAACAGTATGGACAAATCTCAACAAACGTCAAGTCAGATAAAATAAGTCACAAAAGGATACATACAGCACGATTCTACTTATAGAACGTTCAACGTCAGGCAAAAGTACAACATGTTGTTAAGGGATGTGTCCATATGGGTAAATCCACAGGGAGAAACTTTCTAATTATTATTATAGAAGTGGGAATAGCTGGGACCTCCTTTGGGGAGGAGAGGGAAATGGGGTTTTCATTCTGAGAGGGCCATGGGGAAAAGGGCCGCTGGAGAACTGGCACCCCACGTCCCCTGCTTTGACTGGGAGTTGCATCTCTGTTCGTTCTACAGTTATTCTTTAAATTGTACATATATGTTTTATGTAGTCTTCTGGATATTGGATCTATCTCATCAATTTCAAAATTAGAGTTACCTGAAATCAATAGGGAGCCACCCCAAATTAGAATACTAGCCTCCATTGCTTGAGCCCAGAAGTTAGAGACCAGCCTAGGCTGCACAGTGAGCTCTCATCTCTACAAAAAAGTCAAAAAATTAGTGGATGCTGAGGTAGAAGGATTGCCTGAGTCTAGGAGGTTGAGGCTGTGGTGAGCTGTAATCATGCCACTGAACTGCAGCCTGGGTGACAGAGTGAGACCCCTACTCAAAAACAAACAACAAACAAACTAGCCTCAGAGATATTGCACAGATGCAGAAACTGAAGCCCAGAGAAATTAGGAGCCTTATTCAAGGTCACAGAGAATCTTTCTAGCGGAACTGGGACTAGAGTGAGTCAGTTCCCAAGCAAAGTTTCCTCCACCATCTCCAGGTTTGTGGCTTCTTTTTTTAGGGGAAAGAAAGGTTTCGAGAAACACAGTTTTTAAGCTTGGGAGTTCCCTTGTTTTCCTAGTGAAAAGGAAAAGGGACCATTTGGCAAGTTGATATAATAAATAGAGTTGACATAAACGTTGAAGGTTGTCAGCACTTTGCAAATGGAATTTTAAAAGATATAAATATGCCTCCCAAATCACAATCATGATTATGAAGATCATAATAATGACAACATTGCAAAAAATAAATAACAGAAATTTCTGGCAAGTGTATGATCTGGAGTCAGACCCATCTGATTCGCAGATGGTATCAGGATCGAGCTGCTTGGAGCGGGGCTGGGACAGGAGAGGAAGGATAGGGAGCCAGGAAGTCTGCGATTTTATTGACTTACCCACCTGGCCTAGGTGAGACCCCTAGCCCAGGGACAGTCAGGACAGGAACCTCTGCTATCTCTCTGAGAGCTTTTTTGTTTTGTTTAGAGGTCAATTACTTCCCATTTGGGGAACTTGTGAACATTAAGAGGTGACCAGAGTGACGGGACTGAACGATGTAGATAAGAGGCAGATTGCTTACAGAGCAGCTCCCTGGTAAAAGCCTTGCCTAGGATAAGCAGTGGTCGGCAAGAGACACACAAAAAAGGGGCAGCTTTCAGTGCAAAAGAGATTACAGAGGCGGAAGACAAGCAGCTGGGGGTGGGCTTGATGAGCCGGGAGAGAGATGCTTTAAAGTGACCCTGACAGGCAGAGAGTGGGGAGCGGGGAAAGAGAGTTCCCCTTCACTCTCCTTTCCTTTGGGAAAGAAATCCTGGGTGTCGTGTGAATCTCAGACTTTTTCAATGTGGTCTGAAGAAAAAGTCACGTGGATTGCACATGGATACGATTTTTGTTCGTTTTTTTCCCTCTCTCTCTCTCTTTCTTAAAGCCAGCCGAACGTGGATGCCACAGCAATCTGGGGAGCATTACAAAAATGTGGCAGGCAAATGGAACATCTAAGGATCTTGGGTGTACATGTAAGCAACATCCCCTCCCACTCTCCAGACCCCTTCAGTCAACTGAAGGCAATTTACAAACTCCCAGAAGCTGACTGGAATCGTGTCTCAAATTACTACAAAATAGGGCTCTGGCTTTAGTATGTACCCATTTACTTTTCTCCATTCCAAAGTCTGAGAGCTTTCCTGGAAGCCCTCCCAGTCAACAGTGGGTCATTCCCACACTTATCATCAGGCTTAGTCTAAATCTTCTACGCAGCCTTCTCCAAGCACACCGGCCCATGCCAGATTTTCTTTCTCTGGAGAAAGAGCTTAATGTCTATCTTATTTGACATGCAGCATTGACCACCTTGTATTTTTAGATACCTTCCTCATGTTGGTTTTTGCTATCCCAATTAGATAATACATTTCTTAAGGGCAGTGGTAAATCTTATTTTCTCTTGTGGTCCCTACCGGGAATGTTCAGTGATGACTGAGTTGCTGATGACTGATGTGGGCCTCTTTCTTTCCTCTTTCTCTCCAGGCCTTGACCACGACCATCACTGAGCTTCCTGTGTCCCTCCTTGGGGTCACCAAGATGTGGAGGGGGCACGGGAGTCTTTCCCTCACCGTGACTTGTGAGGCAAGTCCTGTTCAGAACATCACATGTCTGGTAGTTGCTGCTTCTGTTACTTTCCTATGTTAGAGGCGAGAGGGTGAAGGAAGCACACATATCAGTTTCCTCCTCTGTGCCAAGTTCTTTGTCAGTCAACACCACGATGGCCCACACTTCTGGGGTAGGGACCTTACCCAAATAATTTTTATTTATTTATTTATTTTGAGTTGGAGTCTCATTCAGTCGCCCAGACCAGCTGGGCTCTGGCGATCCTTCCGCCTCTGCCTTCTAAGTAGCTGGAACTACAGGTGCGCGCTACCACACCTGGCTAATTTTTTTGATTTATTGTGGAGATGAGGTCTCACCAAGTTGCCCAGGTGGGTCTTGAACCCGCGGGCTCAGGCAATTCACTCACCTCAGCCTCCCAAAGCGTGGGATTACAGGCTGAGCCACCGAGCCTGGCCCAAATATTTTTAAATGAACATATGATAGTATTTTAGAGTCTGATATTTAAAAAATTTAATCCAACTCACTTAACAACTCAAGACTAGATGGATTGTAGCTCAGTGGCAGCGCTGCAATGAAACTCCCCTGTTGTTAATCTGAAGCCAGTGCCCAAGGGTGACTTCTTCTCTTGTAAGAAATCACCTCAAAAGCGAAAAGAGAATGGTAACATGGTAGGACAATTCTCCCATGACGAGATTTTAATTGTAATCTCTAGTTTTTTCTCCATTTTGGAGACGAGAATACTTATTGAAATTTCCACATTTAAAGTACACATATTAACTTTCTAATCCCAGGGCTACAGCACTAACCATAATTGAAAAACACTGTGAGGTATTTCTAACTACATTTGTGGGGAGGGTCTCACTCTATCACCCAGGCTGGAGTGCAGTGGCCCTATCATGGCTCGCCTGGGTTCAGGCAATCCTTCAACCTCAGCCTCCCAAGTAGCTGGGACTATAGGCGAGTACCACCATGCCCAGTTAATTTTTTGATGTTTTTGTAGAGACTAGAACTCGCTATGTTGCTAAGCTAGTCTTGAACTCGTGAACTCAAGCAATTCTCCTTTGCCCCCTAAAGTGTTGGGATGATAGGCACGAGCCACCCAGCCCAGCTGAAATACACTTTTATTAGCAGTAAAAACAGAGAAACAAAAAGGAGAAACAATAAACACCGAAAGGAAAGAAAATATAAGAAAATGGTACTAAGAAAAAAAATACTCTTTTTTAAACGTTTTTTTTTTTTTTTTTTAGCTTAAGCCATATAACTTTAAGAGATGAAAGCCATCAACAGTCAGATATAGTCTACATAGACTCAAGCAGTCTCCCTTTCCTGCTTTAGTAAAACAACCAGGACATATTCAGAAATGAGAAAATTCAGTGGCAGTACATTTTAATTAAACACCAGAATTTACTAAGTTAAATAAGAGAACTTAACCCTTTGATAAGTCGGTGGTCGAGGGGGATGAAGAATCAGTTTTTATGGTCTAAAAATGCAATGAGGGCAGGGGAGAGTCAGATTTTCTTACTAAATTTGTCCGGCCAGAGACAAATTTTCTACTTGATCTCATCTCTACTAACAAAATGAGTTTGTCAATTTGCATGACTTCAGACAAATGAGGGGGGGGGTGGAAATGCCAAAGTTTCATAATTTTAGGAAGCCTAAAATTCAAGCTCTCCACCTTTTTTTTTTTTTTTTGACTTAAGACCACTTGGGCCTCTTTTCCTGAGGCGGAATTTAGAAACCGGCGGGTGTTCCGGAAGCGATCCTGCAAAGAGGGAGAAGAGAATGTGAGAGGAAAATTAAGTAGCCCACCGCCAGGGCTGAAACAGTTTCTGGGCTTCATTTTTCCTTCAGTTCGAAGTTGTTTACAGGTAACGAGAGAATAGTTTCTAAACGTCTACACACACTCAAACACACAGACTTATTTAGTGTATTTATTGGAGGTGCTGTGCTGGACATAAGAGACAAAACGCAGAGACTGCGAGCTGAAACCCGGCACCAAGAAGCTACTTGGCCAAGGAATCCTCTCCCAGAAAGAGCATGTTCCTGGGACCGCAGCCGTGGGGGGGAGACGGGGA
>NW_007251042.1:1672073-1688251 GCF_000164805.1 Carlito syrichta
CCCTCCCTCCCGCTGCCCCCCCCCCAGACTTTTCTGAATGTTCCTTCCCTCCAAACTCTGTCGGTTTTGTACCTGCAGGAGCAGAAATGAATTGTGATCGTCTAAGGTCCCCATTGCACACTTTGAGCCGGGGTCTCACTCTGTCGCCCAGGATGGAGTATAGTGGCCTGATCCTAGCTTACCGAAGCCTCGACCTCCCGGGCTCCAGTGATCCTCCCGCCTCAGCCTGTCGAGTAGCTGGGACTACAGGCCCACGCCACCACATCTGGTTATTTATTTATTTTTATTTGTAGATACAGGGTCTCACTATGCTGACCGGGCTGGTTTTGAATTTCTGGGCTCAAGCTATACTCCCGACTCAGCCTCCCAAAGTGTTGGGACTGCAGGTGTGAGCCACGGCCCCTGGCTAAGATATACCCTTGTCCAAGAGTCGAAGGCAGATTCATTTTCTTCTTAGAATGTGTGTGTATGGTCTCCGCCTTTAGAGACATATTTGCTGTGAGATCCAGTGTGAGTGGGTGGGGGCCTCAGATTGGGGTGACATTTGGAACTTCCTGGGAGGTAGAGAAAAGAGGAGGAGGAGGAGAAGGCAGGAGAGGAGCCTAAAACCCAGTCTCCAGAAGACTGAAACTCAGTGACAGTCCTCCTCCCAGGTCTTTGGGAGGCTCCCTCTGCCTGATGATCCTTGGAGGCCTGGGCATTAGGGGTGGGGTGGAGGATTACTCGGCTCCAAGACTCACAGGAGTTCCTCGAGTGCCTCCTCCCTCACCCAGCTGGGCATGCACCCTTGTCTTGGTGGTCATCAAGGACTCTGCTGGCTCCAGGGAGCCTCCCACACCATGCTTTGTAATCCAAACTAACAAAATATGATGAACACAAAATGAAATACTTCCTGGCTCCCGGCTCTGAGAACATTGTTTTCTTTGAGAGATGTGTGAGGTTGAGGTTCGCATTTGGCTTTTTGAAAAAGCAGCCTTTCCCTCCTGTGGGGTCTTTCTGGAAGCAGGTGGCTTCAGAGTCACCCTGAAGTCCTCTATCCCCCAGGGACCCCCCCGACTGCTGACACTGTATCCCAAGCCCCACAAGTTGCAACCTTCTCTTCCCTTCTCAACCCTCTTTGTTTTACTCCCAGGGTGGCTGGAGAGGAAAGACTGAGTTTTTAGGGCAACTCATGCCAGGAAGAAACCAGGAGCATGGAGCGGGCCCAAACTTGTGAGGCAGGACAGGACACACCTATTTAGACCCAGAGTGGGTTGGAACCCGACTCCCAACCCCCAAGCGGGCTGACTCAACCTCCTGGCGAATGGAGTTGTTTGGTATTTAAAGTTTGAGAAAAGAAAAAACTTCTTTTAGAGTTGCCTGCGCTCAGAGAAACTGAGGACATCGCTCTTTGCCAAGAGGCAAAATAGCGGCAGGGGTTTGTTTTCTAAGAGCATTGAATTGTGACCTTCAAGGTGGAGTGCAGTGGCTCACGCCTGTAATCCCAGCACTTTGACAGGCCAAGGCAGGAGAATTGCTTGAGCCCAGGAGTTCGAGACCAGCCCGGGCGGCATAGGAGACCTCCTTGCTACAAAAAAAAAAAAAAAAAAAAAAAAAAAATTAGCCAGGCGTGGTGGCCCTCACCTGCAGTCTGTTACCTCGGAGACTGAGGGTAAGGATCTCCTAAGCCCAGAAAGTCCTGGCTATGGTGAGCCTTAATCGTGCCACTGCACTCCAGCCTGGGTGACAGAGTGAAACCCTATTCAAAAACAAAACAAAACAAAGCAACTGGAAACGTGATCTTCAGCGACGACGTGGACCAAGCAGGACCCCACGTGAATGTCGCTGACCACGCAGGCCCAGCCCAGGCGGGAGGAGCACCCTGTGCCCTCCTGGTCACAATCCGCCCGGCGTCCTTGAGGGCAGGGTGGGCCGCTGGGGGACGGATGAGGAGCCAGAAGCCCACCAAGCAGGTCCCTTCCCCGCGGGGATCGCCACCGAGGTCCTGGCCTCAGTTCCTCTTCAGGGTCCACGGCATCCGCCAAAGAGACGCCGCCCGGGATTTGGTTTCCAGCGGGAGGAGGAACGTGCGGAAAGCGACAGCGGCGGTCCGAGCAGAGGGACCCTTTGTCAGCAAAGCCGACGCAATAGCCACTCGGCTGGGCCGCGCCCAGGGAGTTTGGAGGTCAGAGTTCGCGCAGAAATCCGCCCCTCGCCCCCGGCTTCCTCGCGATCGCAGCCATGTTTAATGTTCTCCAGGCTTCTGGGGGTCGTGGATAACCAGCCAGGAGGCCGGGGAACACCTCCGATCCAGCCTCTTCATGTTGGTTCGTTTGCACTTGGGATGAAGGCGCCGCGGCACAGCCGAGCGCCGGAGGCCGGATCGGCGTCGGGACGCCCAGGGGTTTGGCGAGGGGAGGTGGTTTGGCGAGGGGAGATGAAATGGCCATTTCGTTCCTCGGAATGCCGGGCCTCTCCTGCCGAAGCCCGCGCAACTCCCGGCCAGCCCCTTTTCCTGCAGGCTGGACGCAGGTGTCGGGGCCTCGCTGCCCACGCGCGGTTGAGCCTTAGGAGATCAGGCCACAGGACTTGGTCGGGGCCGTGTTCCAGGACAGCCAAAACCCGGACGCGAGGACCTAGCACCAGCGCCTTCAGGGCCATCCGTTTCGGGGGACTCATCACTGGGTCCTCACCTCCTTTTTTGGAGCCGAGGAACCCTGGAGAAAGAACGGTGATGGGCCGGGGGGGAGCTAGCCAGGCCATTCGCCAGCCACAGCCAGTCACAAGAAAGGACTCCGCCAGGAGTGTCCCCGGGGCCCACAAAGGTTCCATGGCTTTGATGGCTACACTGTTCTACACGCGGTTTAAAGTAGCAAGAGATAGCCGGGCTCCGTGGCTCAGCCTGTAATCCCGCGCCTTTGGGAGGCTGAGGTGAGTGGATTGCCCGAGCCCGCGGGTTCGAGACCCGCCTGGGCGGCGAGACCTCATCTCTACAATAAATCAAAAAATCAGCCGGGCGTGGTAGCGCACGCCTGTAATTCCGGCTACTCGGAAGGCTGGGGCGGAAGGATCGCCGGAGCCCAGCGGGTCGAGGCTGCGGTGGCCGGGAGCAGCCACTGCACCCCAGTCTGGGCGACAGAGTGAGACTCCAACTCAAAAAACAAAAACACAAAAAAAAGTAGCAAGAGACCAAGAGAGGAGGAGGTGGCAGAGAAAGAGATGCAGTAGAGGGGTTGCGACTGACACGAGGAGCAGGAGGTTCTGGGAACCGTGTGTCGGGAGCGATGCGTTTGTGGGAATCCGAGGGGCCGCCGTGGGCACAGTGAGCCCTGCAGATTCAGGGCCTTGTTGTCGGGGTATCGGAGGGATGGCGGGGGGCCGAGCAGCCTGACTTTTGCCGTCCTACGAGGGGATATGAGAAGAGGGCCTCGGACCGAGGAGACCGCGAGTCGCGTTTCCCCCATGCGCCTATAGACCGTGACCCCCCCCGCCCCCAACATTGCAACTTTTCCCGGGGGGAGACAAGCCCCGAGCCCTTACTCACGTGGCTCTCCCACCCGTTCCGCGTCCATCTCCACGACCGCCTCACAGGGGTCGCCGGGAGGCTCCGACCCGTCCTGCCTTCTGTCGCCGCCGCCGCCACCGGGGTTGTGACCCTCAGGCCCTCGCGGTTCCGGGTCCATTCGTAGGTTCCTAGAGGTTTCCGGGCTCCTCTGCACCCCGTGGTGCGGGGGGGCGGCGGGGCCGCTCTGCTCGAGCTCCAGCCGCAGGATGTCATTGACCGAGAAGGGGGTGGAGGCGACCCGGCTCTGCGGCATCCCCGGAGCGGAGGGGGCGGGGCCGAGGAGGTCCGGTCTCCACCGCGCGCCGCGCCCAGAGCTTCCCGTCTCGGCACCGCCGGCCCCGCAGACAGACCCGAGTTCTGGGACACAGGCCCAGCGTCCCGGACCGAGCCTTCCTCTGGGCCATCCCAGCGGGCTGCGGCCCCAGGGCCGGGGGATGAGCCCGCCGCCCCCCATTGGTCCCCGCACAAACCACGTGCTAACCCTGCACTTTCCTCCCCAAGCGCTTTCTTCGCGCGCCTTCCTAATCCTCTCCACCCCCCACCCCCCTCCCCCACCCCCCCCCACCCCCGCCACCTTCCCGGGAGGTTTGGTTCGTATTGACGGGTCTCAAAAGCAAAGGAAACGCGGAGAGATGGTGCCGCGCGCGGCTCGGGTCTCCGTCAATACGGTACGGGCCCGGTCCGAGGCCAGTCGGGGTCCTCAGCGACCCTCCCGGAGGACGTGCAGGGACAGGGGTGGAGCTTGCTGTGAAACCCGAGCGGGTCGGTCCGGGCTGGCCTCGGCTGTACGCTCCACTCTCACCGAGGAGGAAAACTAAGGTAGAGACGGCGGTGGGGAGTGGGCGGGGGGACGCTGGTGGGATTTGAGGTGCGCGCTGCCATCACAGCGGGCGCAGAGGAGGGATCGCGGAAGGGCAGCGAGTCTTGACACGCCAGGGCCTATGTCGCGGTGAAGACGTGTCTCGCTTCCGAGTTCAGGGCGGCCTAGTCCCAATCCGCTACTTCCCAGGAGCAGCGGCTCAGCCCCGGGAGCCAAGAAGGGGCATAGGGGACCCTATTTGAGGGGCCCTGGGCCTCTTTGGGGGCTCCGCGAGGGGTTGGGGGGACGGCCAGGCTGTAGCTGCGGTCAACTGGAAGGTGCCAAAGAGGGGCTCACCTCGCCTTTTGCGTCCTCAAATTCCGTCTCTTTCTCTGGTTTATCCTCCCTGAAGTGGGTTGACTTGGTGGTGTGTGTGTGTGTGTGTGTGTGTGTGTGTGTGTGTGTGTGTGTGTGTGAACGCGGCGCCCACGGAAGGGAAGGGAAGTGTTGACTCTTGCATCACCAGAAAAGCTGCTGGGTCCCAGCTGGCGCCGAGTAAAGGGAGACAGGATGGCACATGAGTGACCGAACGGGGAGATAGAGTCACAGATCCCACCCTTGCTCTGGAATATAACTGTGGGCTTTGGGGCTAACGACTAACCCCTCTGAGCTTCATTTTCATCCACAGTGGAGATGATATGCCCATGAGAGGATGGCTGCGGGAATAAAGTGAGATAATGTGGATGAAGCCATCAACGAATGTCCACTGCTGTTGTTATTCATATTAAGTGGATCAAGAAAACATGTTTTGGTGTCAGGCCCAGCACAGGGTCAAGGGGTTATTTTTATTTTTTATGATTTTTGATCAAATTGGGATCTAGCTAGAGTTCTTCGTGGAATTTTAGGTCAAATGTTTCTTAAAGCTTCTTATGAGAATTTAATGTTACAGCAACTGTTTGGGTGTTATTTTTCCGCGGAAATCCAGATAAACTGAATGTTTCTCCTCGGGCAAGGGGGTGCACAATTGCACGTGACAATTCCTGAAAAATTTCGGCAAATGTGATCGTTCAGCCACATATGATTTCTAATGATATGACTTAATTCTTATGTCAAAGCTATACCATTCTAGAATGTTTCCTTCCCCTCCTCTCTTTTTCTTCTCCCCTTCCTTCTTCTGTGATTTCCACATCAGAGAGGTTAAGCAACTCCTGGGGGTGACCCAGCATTTAATGGCAGGACAAGCTCAGACTAGTATCTGGCCAAAACAATAGACTTTGTTTCTTTCTCTGTTTTATTCTTTCCCTCTCCCTTTTCTTCCTTCTATCTCTTTCTTTCTTTTGAAATGGACATCCTTTGCCTCCAGAGACCTTGAAATCGTGTGATGATTTCATTTATTTTATTTTAATTTTTTTTCCTGATGATAAAAATCCCACGCACTTTGGAAAAAAGAAGAAAAGTTAAAAAGGAGATAATATCCAACCAGAGATAACATTTTAGTGCATTCCCTTCTCTATTTTTGCATATATGAGCTCACAGTGTACGGTATATTCGGTATATTCGAGTTTGTGTATGTTGAAATTTACATCATAAGCACTTCATTAGAGTTTTCTTTTGACAAATACAATTTAAAATAGCAATCTCATATTTCATGTTGTGGATGGACCACAATAAGCTATGTCCTCACTTTTGCATAACATTAAATTGTTTGTCACTGTAAATAAGGCTTTATTTTTGCACCTTTAATCTTTGCGCTGTCACCGTTGCTAATAGTTTGGATTTTTCCTCAGGATACATACGTAGAAGAAATATTAATGAATCGAATACCTTAATGTTTATGAAACATACTATCCCAGGACTTAGTATTATCATATGTTTTCCCCAGAGGTGCAGGCGAATGTCTGGTTGGTGGGGGTTCACAGCCATCGGACTCCAGCGAGAGACAGTGAACTTGGAAAGTTTCCGCTCACAGGCCTGTGGGTAGGCGCTCCCCCCTACCCTCTGCAGTGGATGGAGGACGTGCTCGCCCTGATCCAAGGCCTGGGATCGGGAGGTGGGGCGATTTCAGACAAAAACCTAAAGTCCTAAATCAGCCAGCGCATAATCCTACGCTCTAGGAAGTCGTGGAAGGACACCTGGGGAGGAACTTGGCGTCAAAAGCCCCGAGTTCAAATCCCAACCTTAGGTCCCTGGCCTAGCCTTCTTGGTTGGCTGTGAGGACCCAATGAGATTTGGGGACGTGAAAAATCTTCCTAGCCCCTCGCGAACGGTGCAAATGTGAGCCTGTGTTACGGAAAGGGCTGTCTCGGCCCGGGTTCTGGACCCCGGCGCAGCCCCGGGAGAGGTGAGAGGTGTCGTCCTCCCACTCGCCCAACTCCCGACGAGGGAGACTATCTTTTGTCACGCTGCGCCGAGGGGCGGGGATTTGCAAAGCGTTGGGTCTTGTCCTCGCCCTCTCCGAGGGGCCTGGAGTCTCTCCTCCTTCCTCACTGTCCCCCCCTCCCAGAGCCAGGCAGCACCGCGAGACGCCTGCTGGATCGTGGAACCAATTCTTTCCAACCAAGGGTGGAAAGCACCGTCACGTCCAAAAATCTCATTTGATTCTCGCAGCAAACCAGGAAGGCGACGCCGGGGGCCTAAGGCTAATCGCGTCCATTCTGAGTCATTTGGGGACGCATTAGCGGCGGCCCGGCAGCCTGTCCAAGCAGGACAAGGAGTCAGCTAGGCGGGGCGGTGACGGCAGAGAAGCCGGGAGTCGCGAGACTGCAAGCTGCGCTCGGTGCAGCCCCCCAGTGTGGGGCGGGGAGAGGTGTGTGTTTGTCCTTTGCTCATGAGTTGGAGACACCATCACCTCTGTGCTTAAAATGAGATAGAGACGACCGTCCTTAGCACCTATTTTTTTTTTTAAACTTTCCTAAAACGAAGAGATTCTCTCTTTAGGCGATTCTGGACGTTTAGTCTGGTGTTACTGGGCTCCGTGGCCTTCCTGGAAACCAGCCACCTTTAATGGGCGCCCAGGACCGCCATTAGATCCAGACTGAACTCTGGGTCTGTTGTCACAGATGTATCCTCAGGGCCTTTGGAGAAAGGTCTCCGCCTTGTCTGATGGGGGATGGTCCCTAGGATACCCAGAGACTGGCCCAAAGGGAGTCTCTGGACTACTTGATGCCTTTTGCTTTGCCAAAAAGTCCCTTTTGCTGGAACCTACTTTTTATTATTGTAATAACATGTTTATATTTTTGAGCATTTGGGACATTAACATGGTTTTCAAAGTAAAACTTATGCAAGAAGATATGCTTAAAGAAGTGACACTACCGGGCTCGGTGTCTCAGCCTGTAATCCCGCGCCTTTCGGAGGCTGAGATGAATGGATTGCCTGAGCCCGCAGGTTCGAGATCCTTCTGGGCAGCGAGACCTCATCTCTACAATAAATCAAAAAATCAGCCAGGCGTGGTAGCGCGTGCCTGTAATTCCGGCTACTTGGAAGGCTGAGGCGGAAGGCTCGCTGGAGCCCGGCAGGTCGAGGCTGCGGGGGCCGGGAGCGGCCACTGCACTCCAGTCTGGGCGACAGAGTGGGACTCCAACTCAAAAAAAAAAAAAAAAAAAAAAAGTGACACTACACTTTTATTCCTTCTATTCCTGTTCCCACTCTCTTTTCTGGTTGGTACACACTCCCAATTTCATCAGTTTACCCTTTCTGGCCTCAAAAAAGAAAAAAAAGAAAAAATATGTGTATATTTTCTATTTTTCCTTCTTTCCATATGTAATAGGCACTCAGAAAATAGCTTCCGAATTAAATAGGATAATCTGGAACATATTGAAGTAATAGTTTTGCTAAAATTTAGCTGAGTTTTTCTTAGAAACAAGGGTACTAAGATATACTGAGCAAAGAAATAGGAAGAAACATAAGACGATTACTGAATGAATGCATGAATCTTGGTCTGTGAAAGAACACCGTACAGGAAATCAGGAGATAGATGTGACCCAAAACAGGTTTTTTGTTTGTTTGTTTGATTGCTAAAATTTAGCCGAATTTTGCTTAGAAACAAGGGTACGAAGATCTACTGAGCAAAGAAGTAGGAAGAAGCATAAGTCGATTACTGAATAAATGCATGAATCTTGGTCTGTGAAAGAACACCGTACTGAAAATCAGGAGACAGGTGTGGCCCCAAACAGGTTTTTTTTGTTTTTGTTTGAATGATTGATAGATATGAGTTGGGATTTCACTCTGTCACTCAGAATGGAGTACAGTCGCACAATCACAGCTCACTGCAACCTTGACCTCATGAGCTCCATTGATCCTCCCACCTCAGCCTCCTGAGTAGCTGGGATTACAGGTGTGGGCCACCATGCCTGGCTATTTTTTTAATTTTTTGTAGAGACGAGGTCTTGAACTCCTGGGCTCAAGTGATCCTCCCACCTCATCTTCCCAAAGCACTGGGATGACAGGTATGAGCCATTGTTTCCTGTCTCAAAACAGATTCCTTAATCTTTCTTCCTCTTGGTTTCCTCATTTATAAAATACAAATAATAGCTGCTTTATATATGACCCCCCCCCCCCGAGGGGACACTTTTAAGAGCAGAAACACTGACTGGATGGGACACAACCACAACTGTCCTGGGCAAACTGAGATATATGGTCATCCTATATATAAGGCAATTTGCAAGTCACATATGGACACCCTCTATATAAGGCACTCAGGACACAAACTCCAGGGCGCTCCAGAAGTGTCCAGTCCATTTGGGAGAAGACATGTGAACTTTTATTGCAGAGTGTCACCAGTACATCTTTATCTGCTTTAATGTGCCTAATTTCATCCACTTGAAGAATGACATATATTTTTTGAGTCAGGGTCTCACTCTGTCATCCGGAAATACAGTAATGCAATCATGGCCCACTGAAGCCTCTATCTCCTGGGCTCAAGGGATCCTCCTGCCTCAGCCTCCTGAGTAGCTGGATCTATAGGCACATGCCACCACACCTGGCTAATTTTTAAAAAACATATTTTGGAGAGAGACAAAGTCTTGCTATGTTGCCTAGGCTGATGCATTTTTTTATTTGTAAGGATACTATTATCATCAAAATCTATGGTGTGGATCTGATTACCATATGTAAGGCACAAGTTGACCACTGGCGCATCGTTTCCACCAGGCAAGCACACCTGTAGTCACTCACTCACCTGAAGCCTCTTCCTTAGCCTGGGTCCCTCCCAGGACATGGCCTGCTGCCAGCATTCCTGCAGATAAGCTTTTGTAATTTGCTTTTTTCATGATATCCAGAGAATCACACCATGTTTATTCCAGGAGATTTTCCTTGTTCTTTTCTACAGTTACCCAGTACTCCATATTGTCCTATGGATGAGTATTTAAATTGAGATTTTTCCGTTATTTTACAAGAGAAACATTATAATGTGAGTGCATATGTTTTATATTGTTAGAGGTGTATCTTCAGAGTATATTCTTAGAAGTGGACTGCGGATCAGAGGCAAATGCATATATAATTTTTAAGGTGTTTTCCCTCCAGAAAGGTTGCGCATGTTTGCATTCTAACAGCATTGAATGGATGGGATGTCTGTCTCCCAGGAAGTCTGGGCAATAGAATACGTAACACCTCTTTTTTTTTTTTCCTGGAGTCTCACTCCGTCACCCAGGCTGGAGTGCAATGGCACACTCACGGCCACCCCAGTGTCGACCTGCTGGGCTCTGACAATCCTTCTGCCTCAGCCTTCCAAGTAGCTGGAATTACTGGCGTGTGCTACCATGCCTGGCTAATTTTTTGATGTATTGTAGAGACGAGGTCTCACCAAGTTTCCCCAGCTGATCTCGAACCTGCGGGCTCAGACAATCCACTTCCTTGGCCTCCCAAAGTGCTGGAATTACAGGCTGAGGCACCAAGCCCGGCAGATCACACCTCTTAATTTTTACCAAACTGGTAGGTTACAAACAGTATTTCAGTGTCAGGTTTTAAATGTGCATTTCTCTAATTATGACTGAGATGGAAGATCTTTGTATATGTTTAAGGGACATGTATGGAGATAGGCATATATACATGTATACTATACATATAAATTAAAAAAACACACACATACATACACAAGTACACAAACATAAATTTTATTTTCTCCCATTTTTGATCAATGTTTAAAATTTTCTTTATGTCAATGAGTTGGTTATATGTGCTACATATTGCAAACTTTTTTTCCTCTTTGCCAGTTGCCTTTGGACTTATTTGAGAGTGCTTTTTGCTGTGCATTAGAAAAATATGTAGCCCCTTGTATTATTCTTTTCTTGCCTCTGGATTTGAGTCATGGTGAGAAAACCTTTCATTATACCTGATTAGAAAGGCGTTCACCTAAAAAAAAAAAAAAAAAAGAAAGAAAGAAAGAAAGAAAAAAAGAAAGAAAGAGACAGACGTTCACCTTTTTTTCTCCTAGTATTTGTACAGTTTCTTTGTTGACATTCGAGCACATGGTGTGAGTTTAGGGTCTAATATGGTCTTTTCCCAAACGACTTTGCTGGGATTGTTTTAACGGGAACCCCTGCAAATCAGCACAAAATTCTCGGAATTAGGGTAGGAGCGTCGGTGGAGTGAAGAGTTGAGCGCGCGAAGGGAATTCTTTTATTAAAGGTTTAAAAAACCCCAACCAGTTAAGAACAAAACCAATTATAATAATCTGCTCGTACTTTACCTGTGGGTGGGCTTCTCCATCTCCTCGCGTCGCCCCCCCCCAGCCCCTCGATCCCCATCCTAGTTTCCCAACCTTGGGTGGTGCGACCGTGTAGTCTTCGGGACAGTCCGCGAGGCTGGACTTCTCCGGCGCGGCGGCCGCCCCCGCAGATGCCAGTCACCCCCAGAGTGGAGGAGAGCAACCCCGGTGGACCGAGAGGCGGCCGAAGCTCCCCCGGCCCTGCGGGGCCTCCCCGGACGGTCGCGATCCCGCAGGCGGGCGGGTCCCCACGCTGCCCGCGCGCTTATCTGCGCCGCGCTCGGCTCCGGATCAATTAACATTCCAGCGCCGACAGCGCCGGCCACCGACCCGCGGGAGCCTCGTCCCATCCAGCCCCTGGAAAAATAAACTCGAGGCCCCGGCGACTGTGTGTGTGTGTGTGTGTGTGTGTGTGTGTGTGTGTGTGTGTGTGTGTGTGTGTGTGTGTGTGTGTGTGTGTCCAGGGCCGCAGAGACCCAGATCAGGTGTGTGTGTGTGTGTGTGTGTGTGTGTGTGTGTGTCCAGGGGCCGCAGAGACCCAGATCAGGTGTGTGTGTGTGTGTGTGTGTGTGTGTGTGTGTGTGTCCAGGGGCCGCAGAGACCCAGATCAGATACACAGCGCCGCCCAGAGCTGCCAATTCCAGGAGCGCGTTTCCCCGCAGGGTCTCCGCTCCAGGGTGTGCTGGCCGGACTGCCGCTCTTCGTCCCGCCTCGCTGCAGGGTGGCAGCTGCTTCCTTAATATAAACTGGCAGTCGCGGTCTCGCAGAGCCCTGCAAAATCCCCGAATCCTGAGAGAGAGGCCATCAAGCGTCGCCAGAGCCCGCGAGGGGCGTTTCACACACGCTCCCTGACCTTGAGGGTCAGACCGACCCTTCCTGGCTGTTTTGGCGTCTGATGTCTCTCTCAGCCTGGGCTTCTATGATCTCACTGATGTCCCTTTGAGATAAGTAGCGGAGGCATCCTTCTCTCGGTTCCCTCCCTGGGCTGTTGAGGCACAGGGGGTCCCTTAACGTGTTTACCACCGCTCCCCTAGGGGGGAGGAAGTGACAGGTCAGTTACTCAGGCTTCTGGGCTGAGCCTTTGGCTCCAAGTGGCATCTTCCTTAAGAAGTTACCAATCTGCAAATTGCTATAAACGAGTTTCTAGTGTCATTATGGTTATTCTCTGCAGTTGTAAAAGATGTCAACACCTCTCTATGCACAGACTGAAAATAGGCCACTCCTCTCTGGCTGTGTGTGAGGGTGTCCACAGAAGATAATATTCTAAAAGGGATCTTTCTACAAAAAAGCCACCTTAACAAAAAACATACAAAACTTCTTTAATTTCATTCTTTAACATAATTGCAAGTTGCCTAAGGATTGTTTTGGATACCACCCAGAGGTCCTCTGTAGCCTGCTAGAGCCAGCCCAGGCTGAATTTATTTTCCTAACTAAAACCTTTTTTGGGGGGTTGTTGTTAGGTTATAAAACATACATTAATTGTGCTTGGTGAGCTTATTTATTTATTTATTTTTGAATCACAGTCTCACTCTGTCATCTAGGCTGGAGTGGCGCTATCATAGCTCACCCCAGCTTCAACCTCCTGAGCTCAGGTGATCCTTCTGCCTCAGCCTCCTGAGCAGCTGGGATTACAGGCATGCGCTACCACACACAGCTAATTTTTTGTAGAAGTGAAGTCTTGCTATGTTGCCCAGGCTGATCTCAAACTTCTGGACTTAAGCAATCCTCCCCGCCTCGGCCTCCCAAAGTGCTGAGATTACAGGCATGAGCCACCGCACCCAGACGAGTTTAATTTTTTAAAGTACGTTTAAACACACCTTTTAGGAAAACTCAAAACCTGCTAAGATGAGGCAGATCAGGCTAGACTACAAGCAGTGGCAAGAGAATTGGGAGCAACGGTGACGTGAACTTCGGAGTAAAATAAATATTGTCTCCACTTCCAGCGCTCCTGACTGAATGGATATGTCGAGGGGTATGTTCAGAGTGTTTTGCCTCTACACAGTACCGTTGAGTCCTAAGGACCTTCTAGTCTGACTGTCTGTTGCCTCCTGGGGCAACACCAGGATGGTGCCTTGCGTAGAAGAAATTTGATTTGTGATGTGGCCACAGGCTTATCATGTTTCTTAGCGCTGGAAGGATGCTGGGAGAAGTGGACACTCTTTTGAGCTTCACTGCCCCCACCCAGGCAACTTGTGGATGTTGCTATCAAAACACAGGGAGAAGGACACCAGGGTTAGTTCCCTGGGGGTGGAGAGGGGGTGGGAGCCCAGGGCTTGGGAAGATGCTGGCATACAGATCATTACTCTTTCCCCAGTGGCCACTCCATATATACAAGGCAGTGGTAGTGGGAAGAATGGGGGGGGTGGAGGCAACTACATGAACAAAGATAGAGCAGGCAGGCACAGCTGGCGTGCTGATATTTGGTGCCATGCAGATAAATTATCCCGATAACCAAGTGCGCTTCCCCTTCCACCTCCTTTCCAGACAGTCTGACGCTGGGTAGACGCATTAGAGAGTGGAATGGCTCATTTAGAAGCAACACAGAGGGCCGGGCTTGGCGGCTCAACCTGTAATCCCAGCACTTTGGGAGGCCAAGGCAAGTGATTTGCTTGAGCCCATGGGTTCGAGACCAGCTGGGGCAACTTGGTGAGACCTCATCTCTACAATAATTAAAAAATTAGCCAGATGTGGTAGTGCGTGTCTATTGTTTCAGCTACTTGGAAGGCTGAGGCGGAAGGATCACTGGAGCCCTGCGAGTCAACGCTGGGGTGGCCGTGAGCGTGCCACTGCACTCCAGCTTGGGCAAGGGAGTGAGACTCCAACACACACACACACACACACACACACACACACACACACACACACACACGACTCAGAGAAGGTCTCATGTTTTGGACCCAGAGAAGGGCTCATGTTTTGAGCGTGTCTACTTTATGGGAGTTAGGTCCAGAAGACCCTCGCTGTGCGAGAGAACCTTTCACCCGCCTTTGGCAGGTCTCCTTTGGGCTTCTGCTGTCCTGTGGGTTTCCCTCCAGACCCTATATGCTACAGGCTGTCCTGCCTATCTGGAGCAGGGTTGGAGTGGACCAGTGGCCAGAGGGCCCTGGACATGCTTGGGATAGGGTGAAGAGTGGGAGGGAAACACAGTCACCCAAGGTAAGCTGGTAATCGATTCTCCTTTCTCAGGTCCTGGCAATTTGGAGAGATTGCAGAACAGTGATTATAAGAAAAGGGTACACAATGTTTGACTCTGATGGGTCATGCTGGCCATCAAATATTCCACATCTTCAAAATTTTACTTTGTATTTCCTTTCAATCTCTCTGAGGGTCTGAGTACAGAGGCAGAAAGGCAGGAGCTGAAACTGTACTTGTTAAAATACACAGGAGAGAATGTCAAACCAAGTTTCCATGGAGAATGAATATGTCAGTCCTAGTAATAATTGTTACTTCTGTCTAATGTACAGGAGGATCCCTATATCAAGAGCGATTTGGCTATTAATTTACACAACTCTAGGCATTATTTATATTAGTGCCCCCCGCCCCAGTATGGCTGAAAACACATCCTTGGAAGCAAAGAATCAGCACTTTTGCTGGGTTGGGAATGCTAGATTTCTCACTGGGTCTTTAGGTGTGTGTTAGGTATTCATAGGGTATCAGCCTTTGGCATTTTCCAAAGTGCCTCCCTGCCAAGTAGCTTCAAATAGATATAGTTGATGTAATAGTAACCATTCATTAAAATTCACAGCATTGTTGCTCCCCTTTGAATGAAGGAGTGGACTCAGTATCAATAATAGTCAATGTTCATCTCATGTTTCCCAGGCATTGTGCTTTCCATGGACATTTCTCATGTGTTTGTACAGTTCATTACCTATAGCATCTTCTGTTAGACGTCCTCAGGGTTCCTTCAGGTCTTTATTGGGTCACTTCAGGACTCCTTGATTTCTGCCTGGAGGGAGTTTTCATTGAGGAGGTAGGGACAGAAAAATAAACAAGGAATATAACTTGTAGGTAAATCACATAGAATGTTGGAGGGGGGTATAGGATGGGGAGTAAAGGGTAAGGAGGGATCGGAGACATGTGTGTTAGGGTTAGGGTTAGGATTAAGGTGGGCAGTTGCTATTTTAAGAAGGGAGGTTAGGATAGCCTCTTAGAGAAAGGTGCCTTTTGCACAAGGACCCAAGGGAGGTGGAGGAATCAGGGACATATGTGTTAGGGTTAGGGTTTAGGATTGTCATGTGAGTGTCGGGAGGGAGTGTGGGCAGACAGTGCCATGGCCAAAAGGTAGAATCAGGCTCGGTATATTTGAGAATCAGTGTACTGAGAATAGATGGAGTGGGGAGAATGAGAGGGAGCAAGAAGAATGGTACCAGATGAGGTCAGAGAGGTAAGGGAAACTTGGTAGATCTTTGGCCTTTACTCATGAGGGAAACAGATCATGAGAATGTTTTGAGTAGAGAAGTATGTAACATGTAATGGTTTCTGTGTTAGAATAGGTTGCAGGAGAGCAAAGATGGAAGGAGGAATTGTTTGGAGGTTACTGCAGTAATCTAGACAGCAGGGCCAGAGAGAAACCAATGGAAGTGGGGAAAAGGGCTCAGATTCCGAGTGTATCTAAGGGATGAAGGAGCAGAATATCCAGGCAGAATGGATGGAGTGTAAGATGCAATGATGAGTCAAGGATGGTTTTGAGTTTCTTGGCTTGAGTAAATGGAAAGGTGGAAGTTTTGGGAATTTGAGCTGTTTATGAGACACCAGATAGATATCCTCATTAACCATCTGGAGTCAGGAGTTTAGGGGACAGGCCTAGACTGAGAATATATAGTTGTTTTCATATAAATGCAAGTTGCTGGTATACAGATGACATTTAAAGCCATGGTTTTGGATGAGATCACCAAGAAAGTGAGTGTCAATAGAGAAGAAAAGTCCAAAATCAAATTCTTAGGCAGCCCATAGGTTAGGAAGCCTTGAATTCAGAATAAGAGATATTCGTAAACCAACTTATCTGAACTTTGCAAAAAAGTCAGTGTCATTAAAAAAACAAAAACTAGCTGGGCTCGGTGGCTCAGCCTGTAATCCTGCGCCTTTGGGAGGCTGAGGTGAATGGATTGCCTGAGCCTGCGGGTTCGAGACCT
>NW_007251042.1:1688271-1693967 GCF_000164805.1 Carlito syrichta
TCGAGACCTGCCTGGGCAACTTGGCGACACCTCATCTCTACAATAAATCAAAAATTAGCCAGGCGTGGTAGTGCACGCCTGTAGTTCCAGCTGCTCGGAAGGCTGAGGCGGAAGGATCGCCAGGACCCAGCAGGTCGAGGCTGTGGTGGCTGGAAGCGGCCACTGCACTTCGGTCTGGGCGACAGAGCGAGACTCCAACTCAAACAAAACAAAACAAAACAAAACAAAACAAAACAAAAACTATGCTAGACTGGTCTAGATTAACAGAAACAAACGAGACATTACCACTAAATGTATTCTGAGAAACTGCATAGGATGCTGGCTGAAAAAGAAGTTACAGGAGACACTTTTGGAACAATTGGGGAAATTTGAATTTGAATAGATATTAGATGACATAGTATTAATGTTAACTTTCTTAAAAGTGATAGTCACAGAGTGGTTTTGTTGAAAGTGTTTGGGGAAAAATAAAAACAAACAAACAAAAACACCAGCAAAAAAGAAAGTTTTTTGGCACCCAGAGTCATGACTTGTGTGACTTGCAAATGGGTCAACAAATGCATTTGGAGAGACGGCAAAGGTGGCAAAATGGCAACTGCTGGTGAAGACTACATGGGCATGTATGATCCTGTTTTTTCAATGTTTCTATAGTTTGAAATTTTCAGAATAAAGTAGCAAGAAATAATAAGAATAAAAAGATCAGAAGAAGTGAAGGAATCAGGAAAGGAGACTCCTATAGGGAGCAGAAAAACCAGAGAGGAGAGAATGACCTGGAAACTAAGTGAGGGGAGCTTATAAAGCAGGAGGGAATAAAAATGATGTAAAATGCTACCGGTGGGTCAAGAAAGATGACGGAGAAATGAATTTTGGATATAAAAACAGAGTCGGGGTGGTCTTGGGAGGCCAGTGGTACAGAGTGGTGGATGACAGTCCCCTCTGCTGGCTATACTCAAAGGATGAGAGTGATGACTCAAAGACTGGACTTCCAGAAGCCAGAAATGTGTGTGTGTGTGTGTGTGTGTGTGTTCACTCATCTTTGTGTGAGGTGTGTGGTGGTGAGTGAACTGGGTAGCTGCACCAGGTAGGAGGAGACCCAGCAGCCTGGCCTCGTCTCTCCAGCTTGGCAGTAGAGAGTGGCATTTTTCTCTGGCAGTGCTTAGGTCAAACCGCCTTCAAGTATTGGAAACACTGGGATTGGCTTTTATTTGGCAGGGAGTGGGTTTATTTGAATGGAGAAGATGTGCAGAAAAAACAAAATAACTAGAACAGGGAGTACATTTATCTTATTCCTTAAATTTTATCTGAACAGCAGGAGTTCAATGTGAATTGAGAGTCATAGCGTTGGGTTGATGTTGATGTTTGGATCATTAGGATTAGCAAAGCAAATTACAGTCTTCTAAAAACAAAAATAGCAGGGATTCTTCCCTCCCTTTCTCTCCTCTCTCCACTCCTCTCCTACTCCTCCTTCTTTTTTTTTTGAGTTGGAGTCTCACTGTGTTGCCCAGACTGGAGTGCAGTGGCCGCTCCCGGCCACCGCAGCCTCAGCATGCTGGGCTCCCGCGATCCTTCCGCCTCAGCCTTCCAAGTAGCCGGAATTACAGGCATGCGCTACCACACCCGGCTGATTTTTTGATTTATTGTAGAGATGAGGTCTCGCTGCCCAGGCGGGTCTCGAACCCGCGGGCTCAGGCAATCCACTCACCTCAGCCTCCCAAAGGCGCCGGATTACAGGCCGAGCCACTGAGCCCTGCTGCCAATCCCCTTCTTATAGTATCATGATAATTGTTCAAGGTCCGCTTATGAGTGAGAACACGTAGTACTCAGTTCTTTGTTTCTGGGATCATTTGCTCAGCATTACAGACTCTAAGTCTATCCAGATTGCTGTGAAGTTCTTTTCATCCTTCTTTTCTATTACCCCAGTCATTGCTCCAACTCTGAGCTTTCTTGGGATGCAGACCTAACCTCAGAGTTGATGGCACAGAAAACAGCCTTGATGACAGATTTGCCTCACTCCAAGGAACCAAAGCAGCATTAGAAGCATCACGAATCAATCTGAATCTTTTTCTCTCTTCTCCCCTTCTTCCTTTGTTCAAAAGCCACTAGATTCTTTAAAAACATTTTTTAAAAAAATCCAAAATGTATCTGTTGGGGTAGTTTCCCATTCTTCTTGATTCAGGATGCCTTTGGTGCCATTTCCTCTCGAAGGAACATCCTTCGGTAAGCACTGTGTTTCCTCCCATAGGCTGACAGATGACAGTGGAGCAGCCAACACACAAAACTCTGGGCTGTGTGCAAAGCCACCAGAGTCTGAAAGTAGCATACACTCATTGAAATCAAGGGAAAATATAGAAAAACACAAAATTAAACTCTGAATCCCACTACCTGGAAAAAACCAAAACATTTTATTATAGTTCATTTATTCCTTTTTGCATATATAGTTAATTAATGATTCTTATTTTCTTGATTTTAAAGATGAGGGTACAATTTCCGGTTAGGTATACAAATGTTCATTATGCAGGTACCCTCTTGATTAGGTGTGCCTCTCTCCCCCAGCAGTTTTCCTCTACTACCAATCCCATCCCCGCTCCCCTGGCAGTCTCCTACTACTGTCAATCCCTTTCTTACAGTATTATGGTAATTGTTCAAGGTCCGCTTATGAGTGAGAACATAATAATTAATTATTTTAAAGAAACAAGGATTGGATATATGGCTTTCTAACCTATTTTGTTCCCTTAAGTATATGCTATGAAAAAAACATGCATGTCATCAAACATTCTTTTGTAACACGATTCTGAGTAACTATATAATATTTTCTCCTAAGCATTATAGAATTTTTAAAGTTAGCATTATTTTGTGAGATATTTAGATTTCTTCCAGATTTTTCCTTTTACAAGTAACATTGCTATTGTCAAAAGACATAACATTGCAACAAACTTAGTTATGGATCGAGTTGGCTTTTAGTTGCCAATTCATGAATCAGGATGGTCTCGGTTCTAGAGAAAAAAAATGAAAACTTCTTTAGGCAATGGCAGACAGCCAGTGTGCCTGGGAACAAGGTAGCAGAGAATAGGGGGGGAAAAAAAAAACAAAACCCCAACCTGATTGGTTGACAGATTGCTTTTTTTCTAAGGCTTAAAGCAGAGAGGACTTCCTTATTATCCTGACATGGGTAGACTGGAATTTCTTATTTTCAGGAAAAATTGATCTATTCTGGGATCTATCCTTTTCCTTAAAGCATCAGTTTGACTATGTGGCATTTAGCATGAGTGACTCTCTTTTGGTTTTGTCTGGTTTCTTAGGACCTAGACAAGAGCTCAGTCCAAAACAATGGCCTCCTATAGTTTCCTTTAACACCATAAACTTTTCCTGCAGTAAATAACTTTTCAGGTTATTTCGTTGATGTAAAGAGGGTGGGAGAAGACCCCTCCCCCAAGGGAAATTTCTCCCCAAAGGCAGCACGTGGTGGCAGAACCTGCTAGAATGATGGAAACCACTGGGAGATGCTCAAGCAGAGACCTCTGCAGTCTAGTCCTTCTGCCCTCAGCCAGCTCTAGCGGCTTCTGGATCTCTTCACAACCCATTTCTTCTCTAGTCCAGGGTGTCCCCCAGGTCTCCCAGGAGGCCCCAGTTTCTAGAGAAGGTGAGCCTGTCACTGGGAGCAGCAACAAGGAAGTGAAGGGATGGGCTCAGTTCCTGGTTCCAGGAGAGTTCCCTTGCCCAGAAATGGGTGCTGGAGCTTGGAGAAGGGCTCACATCTTGCAATGGCCCAGAGCCCTGTTGCGAGTTGCCTTTGGGGGCATAACAGGCAAATAGGGTGCTCATCTGCATCCTTTGGCTTTGAGATGGGTCACACAGAAGCATCTCGGGGAAATGAAGTGTCCTTGGCTGTGCTCACTTGGGGATGCCCAGGGCCAAGGAAAACCAGCTGGAATCCTGAGGGCATTCGCCTTCATGGCAGTACCTCTTGCAGGCGAATTTTGAGGCATGTCCTGATGTGGTGGGTGTTATTTCACTGCTTGTTTTACAGTAACTCATTAGTTTTGGCATCTAAGTATTAGACATTTTCATGTGTTTATTATATTTTATACACCCCCTCATTAAAAGATAGTGATAGAGACGATCTGAGTCAGAGGTTGGGGGAAACCTCTTGGTTGGCAGGAAAGTTAAAACTTTGCAGTTTTCAGCACAACAAAGTGAACTATGCTAAGACATTATGGGCATCACATTATTGTCTAAGCTGTTTGCGTCACTTTCATTCCATAGTAGAGATCATTTTTATTTATTTATTTATTTACTTATCTATCTATTCATTGTTTTGAATTGGAGTCTCACTCTGTCGTCCAGGCTGGAGTGCAGTGTCACCCTCACAGCCATCCCAGCATCGACCTGCTGGACTCCGCTGATCCTTCTGCCTCAGTCTTCCAAGTAGCCAGAACTACAGGCATGCGCTACCACACCCGGCTAATTTTTTTTTTTTTTTGATTCACTATCGAGACGAGGTCTCACCAAGTTGCCTGGGTGGGTCTCTAACCCGCGGGCTCAGGCAATCCACTCGCCTCAGCCTCCCAAAGTGCTGGGATGACAGGCTGAGCCACCGAGCCTGGCCAACAACTCGTTTTCTTTCTACATTTTAGGGAACCACGGTCTTGAACCCTTGGCAATAAAAGTGTTCAGGTGGTGCCAGACACCGTTCTAGGTCTTTATAGACGTGAACACATTTATTTATTTTTGAGTTGGCCTCTCACTCTGTCGCCCAGGCTGGAGTGCAGTGGGACGCTCACAGCCACAGCAGTCTGGACCTTGCTGGGCCAGCAGGTCTCAGGGGATCCTTACATCTCAGCCTTCCAAGTAGCAGAAACCCCAGGCCCGTGCCACCACACCTGGCTAGTTTTTCTCGATTTATTGTAGAGACGAGGCCTGGCAGAGTTGCCCAGGCTGGTCTCGAACCCCTGGGATCTGACAATAATCCTCTCGCCTCTGCCTCCCAAAGTGCTGGGATTCCAGGCGTGAACCACCGCGCCCGTGTCGCCACGAACTCATTTCATCCTCGCCCCTCTGGTTTGAGCCGGGCACCCTCCATGACAGCGGGCATAGGAGGGCCAGAAGAACCGAAGAACCTCTCGCCCATTCGAAGTCGGCGGCGGGTTTCAGAGGCCGAGTCCTCAACGCCGCGGCGCCGCCTTTCAGGTGCCAGGGCCCCGGCTGCGTCCGCCCCTCGGCAGGACGCAGGGTAGGGGGGCGAGGGGAGAGGGGGCCCAGATCTGGGCCCGAAGACGACTGAGCGGCGGGCGCCGATTGCGCCCTGGCGAAGACGCCGGGAAGAGGCGAACAACAGAGACACGAATGCTCTGAAATGACGCGTCAAACAGATCCGGGGACGCCCTAGAAACCCTGGCCGCGCCCCGAGGGGTTCTCAGAAGCTGCGGCGGCCCTTTTCCCCGCGGCCGCGTGGACTTCTGCGCTCAGGTTCCCCGACGGGGAGGGGTCCGGGTGCCCGCGCTGCGCCCCGCCTCCGCCGTCGGTCTAGCTCAGCCCCTCGTCCCGGGCACCGCAGGGGGTGGGGCTGCCTCCCCCGGGCCCCGGGGACGTCGTGTCATTCCAGCAGCCTCCCGGCGTGACCCAACCCCGTCCCGCAGTCCGACACCTCGCGCAGGGGACGGCGCCGGGGGCGGGAGGGGGTCGTGGAGCGCGGCGACCCC
>NW_007251042.1:1693987-1730159 GCF_000164805.1 Carlito syrichta
GGGGGGGGGGCCCCCCCCCCCCGGTAAAAGCCAGAACCGAGTCGGGTCTTTGCGAGTGGAGACTTTGAGTCATCCAACCTCCGGGCACCCTAGGTCACCTTTCCAGACACTGCGGGGGCGAACCTGGTGGTGGCCGGGCTCCCCTCACCTGGCACTTACCTGCGTGTGGGCCAAGCTCCCTCCACCCGACCCTTCTTCTCCCCGCCGCACCCCACTTCCCTCCGTACTATTATTTACTTTATCGTTCGTGTTGATTTGTTTCACCTTTAGGGAACGGAAATATTTACTTACACTTCAATCTAGTAAATGGTGTCCGGGTCTCACTCTGACACCCAGGCTGGAGTGCAGTGGCACGATCAGGGCTCACCGCCACCTCCACCTCCCAGGCTTAGGCCATCCTTCCTCCTCAGCCTCCCGAGTAGCTGGGACTACTGGCGTGGGCCACTGTGCCTCGCTAATTTTTCCTTTTCCTTTGTTTTTTATTTTTTGTAGAGCCGAAATCTCCTTATGTTGCCCAGGCTGGTTTCGAACTCCTGGGCTCAAACAATCCTAATGCTAGGATTACAGGCGTGAGACACCATGTCCCGCCTGCAGCCCCATTTTGTAGATGAAAGAGATGCGGTGCACAGGTACCTTTCCTGGGAAGAGAAATGCACACCTGCTTACACACAGCTTCATTTGATTTTCCCGCTGGGATCCCTGGTGTGGTGATGTTCTGGTCCTTAGGTGGTTGGAGAAGATTGTCGATCTCGGCTTCCTAGTCCAGGGACCCCGTCTGGGCATCTACTGTCCACTAGCCTGAGAAGGGATGGGAGGGGCAGGAAACTATCTATTTGCCGTCTGATCCCACCAGTCTCAAGGCACTTGATTTTTTTTTTTTTTTTGAGTTGGAGTCTCACTCTGTCGCCCAGGCTGGAGTGCAGTGGCCGCTCCCGGCCACCGCAGTCTCGACCAGCTGGGCTCCAGCGATCCTTCCGCCTCAGCCTTCCAAGGAGCTGGAACTACAGGCGTGCGCTACCACGCCCGGCTCATTTTTGGATTTATTGTAGAGATGAGGTCTCGCCAAGTTGCCCAGGCGGATCTCGAACCCGCGGGCTCAGGCAATCCACTCACCTCAGCCTCCCAAAGTGCGGGATTACAGGCTGAGCCACCGATGTTTTGCAGATGGATTTAGAAACAATTCTTTGTTGCTGATGATCTTGCCTCTTGCTCTAAGCTGGTACCCTGCCCTCACTGTAGGGCCATTCTCTCTTTGGGTCCTCTTGGAGCTGCTCTGCTGAGACATGTCTGCACGCACCCAACCTCACCTGCCCACTGAGGCTTCCTGCCATGACACGCCCCTTTAAAAAACAACCTAATAGGCAAATTTGATGGCACTGGGTGTGTGGCTCAGCCTGCTTCTCAATTTCCCGTGTTCACTTGATGAGGGACCTTCCTGGCTTGAGGTGGTGTCTTACTCCAAAGGGCTGTGTTTCTGCACCAGGGTTTCTCAGACTTTAGTGTGCCTAGGGATTACCTGGACCTTGTCAGAGTGCAGGTTGATTCAGTGGTGCAGGGGCTGAGTCTGTGTTTTCCACAATCTGCTGTTCCTCAGAAAACATCTTGAAGAGTGAAAGTCTAAGGGATTTGGATTTGGGGGCTGGCTCAAGGGACAGAAAATTTAGGGCTGTTGGTCTTCTCCACACCCCTCAGTTTGAGCAGGCCCTTTGCTTGTGAACTGATTAGAAAGGCAATGAGGTAGGTGATGAACTGGAGTCTTGGAGGCCAAGCTGGAAGTGGCTTTACACCATTCACTGCATAAACTTGGGTAAGTGACATTGCTTCTCTGAACTTTAGTTTCTTCATCTGTAAATGGGCATATGACGTTTATCACAGGGATTATGCGAGAATTATGGGGGAGAAAACCTCATGTGAATGCACTCTTTCAAGATGTAAAAGTGCTGACCACATATAAAGGTTTGATATGTTATTCTCCATGTATTTGCAGTCGTTTCTCAAAACATAGACCAATGTGACAAAATACACAAGTAAAAAGGACATTAAATACAAATGCATTTGATGCGGGCTTTTCACGTCCGCCTGGGCTTCGATAGTGTCAGCTCAATGGGTCAGCCAGCCAAGCCCCAGAGAGTCGTCGAGGGGCTGGTAAGCCTAGCCCCAGAAGTGTCAGCTCCAATGGGCTGACAAGCCAAGCCCTGAGAGTGCTGCGATTTGGTGGGTTGGCAAACCTAGGCCCTGGAGTGTCTCAGCTTCGGAGTTTCACCTTCTTCCGGTAGCTCTCCTGGCTCAGCCAGCTCCATCAGCTGGCAAACCAGCCTCTGGGGTGTCTGACCCTTCAGCTCAACTATCTTCTGCAACTTTTCAGGTTGCAGCTCTTCAGGGTCGAGGTTCTTGTCTCATGCCCAGGAAGGATGAGGGACACAGACGCTGGAATGTGAGAAAGCAGGATTTACTGAGAGAACAGAGAAGCTCCCACAGCCGGAGGGCACCTGAAGGGGGTTGCCCACCTGGGGCTGAAAACCCGGTGCTTATATAGCTCTAAGTTCAATCCGATTGGCTAGCACTAGCTGTGAACTGTAGCTGTTCTGATTGGTCAGTATTAAGGACCAATCAGCAGAAGGTAGGGGCCTAATGGTGAGCTGATTGGTTGCTTTTCGATCCCAGCAATGGGTACTTAAGCGCTAGCTTGAGTGGCTCCCAAGGAACTTGTTTACCGATGCTGAGTCTTAGAGGCTTGTTGGGAATTTGCCACATTATTACCAGAGGACCGACCCGTCTGTCTGCCTACACAGAGCTATTTTATTCAAAAACAAAAGCTACATTCTTCTTTAAGGATTATGGTTCATTTTTATGAGTTAAGATTCTTTTTTTTTTTTTTTTTTTGAGTTGGAGTCTCACTTGCTCGCTCAGGCTGGAGTGCAGTGGTATGCTCACGCCACCTCAGCGTGAACCTGCTGGGCTCCCGTGATCCCTCCACCTCAGCCTTCCAAGTAGCTGGAACTACAGGCATGCGCTATCGCTCCCGGTTAATTTTTGATTTATTGTAGAGACGAGGTCTCACCAACTTGTCCGGGCTGGTCTCAAACCCGTGGGCCCAGACAATCCACTCACCTTGGCCTCCCAAAGTGCTGGGATTACAGGCTGAGCCACCAAGCTTTGTCAGAGTTAAGATTCTTCAGGAAAGGCATAGAAAGAAAAATGACAGTTTGTGAGGGCATTGACTGCTGTATCTCTTACATCTTAGGTGGACATGTGCATTTGGGTGGGATCCCTCAGGGACACAGTGTACTTTTGGGAGCTGGGCTTTGGAGGCATTCTTGATCACACTGATCATTTTAGTTGGTACTTTATTAGGACTTGTCGAAGTCATGTTTGGAAGTAATCATTTTTCTATTCAGTGGGCTTGTTCCTATAGTAACGTACAGCTCACTCAGAGCAAAGACAAGTTTTATGCGAGCCTGTCCTTGGTTAGAGGACCCCCGTGTTGCAGCAAGGTGGTTTGGCAAGCCATTGGAATTGAACAAGAGACCTTGATTCTAGTCTCGACTCAGCTATTAACCGACTACTGTAGTTGTTAGTACATCTGTTTCTTTTTCTGAAAATAGGGTTTGTTTATATATTAATGGTTGCCTCATGTCTCTTAAGCAAGAGTTATCATCTGCTGATCCTGCAGAGATGGTGAGTTTGGCCCATCTGTTTGCTTAAAAATTAATAGACTTTATGTTTTAAGTACAGAGTGCTTCTCCGTACCCCTATTAGAGTATTAACATATTGCATTAACATGGTACTATTATAATTGATGAACCAATATTTGATACCTTATTAACTAAAGTTCATAGTTTACTGTAGGATTTATATTCTACAGGTTTTGACAAATGTATAATAACATGTGTCCAGTATCACAGTATCATACAGAATACTTTAAAAAATTTTTATTTTGGAGTCTCACTCTGTTGCCCAGACTGGAGTGCAGTGGCTGCTCCCGGCCACCGCAGCCTCAACCTGCTGGGTTCCAGTGATCCTTCCGCCTCAGCCTTCCAAGTAGCTGGAACTACAGGGGCACGCTACCACGCCCGGCTAATTTTTTTATTTATTGTAGAGATGAGGTCTCGCCAAGTTGCCCTGGTGGGCTCTGGCAGTTCTCTCACCTCGGCCTCCCAAAATGCAGGATTACAGGCTGAGCCACCGATCCCGGCCCAGAATACTTTCACTGCCCCCAAATCCCATATGTTCCACCCATTCATCTTCCCCTCTTCCCCTCACATCAGGGCAACCACTGATTTTTTTTTTTTTTTTTTTACTCCATACTTTTGCCTTCCCCAGAATGTCATATGCCATGGTTGGATTCATACAATATATAGACTTTTCAGAGTGGCTTCTTTCACTTAGCAATGAGCATTCAAAGTGCTTCCATGTCTTTTAAAAATAACTAAATGATAGTCTATTATCTGGTTATACCACTGTTTCATGTCTTTTATAAATAATTCTTTTTTAAATCACAAAATAAGCTAGGATCGATGGTTCAGTCTGTAATTCCAGCACTTTGGGAGGTTGAGGCAAGTGGATTGTCTGAGCCCACGGGTTTGAGACCAGCCCCGGCAATATGGTGAGACCTCATCTCTACAATAAAAAAAAAAAAAAATAGCTGGGTGTGATAGTGTGTGCCTGTGGTTCCAGCTACTTGAAAGGCTGAGGCAGAAGGATCGCCGGAGCCCAGCAGGTCAACGCTGGAGTGGCCATGACTGTGCCACTGCACTCCAGCCTGGGCAGCAGAGTAAGACTCCAACTCAAAAAATAAACATAAAAATAAGCCGGCTCGGTGGCTCAGCCTGTAATCCCGCGTCTTGGGAGGTTGAGGTGAGTGGATGGCCTGAGCCCGCGGGTTTGAGACCCGCCTGGGCAACTTGGTGAGACCTCATCTCTACAATAAATCAAAAAAATTAGCTGGATGTGGTAGCGCACACCTGTAGTTCTGGCTGCTTGGAAGGCTGAGGCGGAAGGATTGCCGGAGCCCAGCAGGTCGAGGCTGCGGTGGCCGGGAGCGGCCACTGCACTCCAGTTTGGGCAACAGAGTGAGACTCCAACTCAAAAAAAATAAAAATAAAAATAAAAAAATCACGAAATAATATTCTATTATCTGGTTGTACCACTGTTTATCCATTCACCTATTAAAGGTCATCTTGATTGCTTCCAGCCTTTGGTAATTATGAAGAATACAGCTATAAGCATGAGTGTGCAGGTTTTTGTGCGCACATAGGTTTTCAACTCATCTGGGTAAACACCTAGGAGTTTTACTGCTGAATTAGTAACAGTATGTTTATTTTCATAGAAACTGCCAAGTTGTCTTTCCAAGTGACTGTACCATTTTTGCTTCCCCACCAGCAATGAGTAAGAGTTTCTGTTGCTCTATGTCCTTTTCAGCAATTGATGTTGTTGGTGTTTTGGATATTAATCATTCTAATGGCATCTCATTCTAGTCAATTAGCCATTCTAGTGGTATCTTATTATTGGTCTAATTTGCAATTCACTAATGACAACTGACGTAAGCATTTTTTTTTTTTTTTTGAATTGGAGTCTCACTCCATTGCCCAGGCTGGAGTGCAGTGGCATGCTCACAGCTACCCCAGCGTCGACCTGCTGGGCTCAGGCAATCCTTCCGTCTCAACCTTCCCAAGTAGCTGGCACTACAGATGCACGCCACCATGCCCGGCTAATTTTTTATTTTATTGTAGAGATGAGGTGTAGCTAAGTTATCCGGGCTGGTCTTGAACCTGCGGGCTCAGGCAATCCACTTGCCTCAGCCTCCCAAAGTGCTGGGATTATAGGCTGAGCCACTGAGTCTAGCCAAGCATCTTTTCATTTGCTTAATTGTCACCTGTATATCTTCCTGGTGAGGTGGCTGTTCAGATCTTTTGTTTATTTTTAAATTGAGTTGTTTTCTTATTGAGAGCTAAGATTTCTTTGTATATTTTGAGTATAAATTTTATGTCATATGTATTTTCCAAATATTTTCTCCCAGTCTGTGTCTTGTCTTTTCATTCTCTTAACAGTATCTTTCACAGAACACTTCCAAATTTTCATGAAGTCCAATTCTTCAATTTTTCTTTCCTGAATTGTATTTTGGTATTTTATCTAAAAAATTCATTGCCTAGTCCACACTGTATTTTTAAATGTTTAAATTTAAGCCCATATTTTAAAAGTGGAAATATTAAACAAATCTGACATTGGGCAAACACAAATTGAGGAACATTTTATAAAACAGCAGGTTTTGTTCTGATTATTATGAGTATGTAACAAATAACCCCAACACTTAATCATGTAAAACAATCATTTATTTTTTATTTATTTTTATTTTTTTTTGAGTTGGAATCTCACTCTGTCGCCCAGACTGGAGTGCAGTGGCCACTCCCGGCCACCGCAGCCTCGACCTGCTGGGCTCCGGCAATCCCTCCGCCTCAGCCTTCCAAGTAGTTGAAACTACAGGCACGCGCTACCACGCCTGGCTAATTTTTTTGATTTATTGTAGAGATGAGGTCTTGCCAAGTTGCCCAGGCGGGTCTCGAACCTGCGAGCTCATGCCATTCACTCATCTCAGCCTCCCAAAGCGCGAGATTACAGGCCGAGTCACCGAGCCCGGCTAAGTGAAGATAGAGAGAGAGGGAGAGAGGGAGAGAGAGAAAAGAAAGGGATAACCAGGCAAAGGCCATATCATTTTCATGACCTATCCTCAGATGTCACAAAGCATCAGTTTTGCCACTCTACTGGTCAAAACAGAAGTAGGGTAACAATCCCACTCAGGTTCAAGGGGAGTGAAAGTGGACTCCACTTCTTAATGGGGTTCTGGAGGAGTATCTGCAAGACAGTTCTTGAAGAGCACGAGGGACTAGAAATATTATCGCGGTTGGCTTTGTAAAATGCAGTCTACTGCAGGTCTATAATTTTCAAAATTGTGAAGATCATGAAAGTCAAGGAAAGGATGAATAACTGTTCTAGATTCAAGGAGGCTAAAGTGACCTGACACTGAATGCAAAACATGACCCAGGGTTATTATTATTATTATTTGCCATAAAAGGCATTATTGGGAAAGTTGGTGAAATCTGAATAAGATGTTAATGCTAATTTCCTTCTTTTGAAAACTTTCCTGTAGTTATATAAGAGAATGTATTTAGAAAGTATAAACTCATTGGCTGGGCGCAGTGGTTCATGACTGTAATTCCAGCACTTTGGGAGACCGAGGTGGGAGGATTGTTTGAACCCAGGAGTTCGAGATCAGCCTGGGCAACATAGTAAGACCTTGTCACTAAAAAAAAAAAAAAAAAAAAAAAAAATATATATGTATATATATGTAAAACTTTTAAAAAAAAAGAAATATATACTCAAGTATTTAGATAGAAAGGGGATTATGTCTTCAACTTCTCAGTTTAGAAAATAATTCACAAATAAAGACTTTCGAGAAAAAACAAAAAAGAAAATAATTCACACACACATAAAGAGAATGATAGAAGAATTAGGTGATGCAATTTTAATGTTTGAAGGGCACATGAGAATTTTTGTGCTCTTCTTGCTACTTTTCTGTAAGTTTAAATTCTATCCAATTATATTTTTTAAAATGAGAAAGGCGAATAAAAATCCCCAGATCTTGATGTTTTCGCATTTTTCTAAAATTGGAAGAGCTATTGGCATACATTTCTACAGGACAAAAAGGGAGCCGAATAGTGACAGCCTTTTAAATGATGTTAGTATTTGTTTATTCAAATTATTTCTAATCACTTGAAATTTGGGGTAATAAATTCTTATGGCTCAAAAATGTAAAACATTTACAAGGAGGTTTAGAATAAAAAATTGCTCCTTACCCCCTGCTTCTCATCTATGCTTTACTGTCACCTTCTTTAACACGTGACCTCTTAGATGATTTCTTGGGGTGGGGGGGGATACTTCCTATGTTTCTTGTTGCAAGCACAAGCCATTTTGCCTATATGGTCTCATCTAACCCCTTTTACACAAAAGGAAACATTTTATACACACAGCCACATTCTTCAGCAGGGCGTTTCTTCCCCAATTTGCCCCAGTCCTTTCCCACCTTTGTTTTATGCCCTGCATGTTTATCCCTTCATGAGACCTCCCCAGCCCTAGCAGGCATCAGTTTTTGCAAACCCTGACTTATAGGCCTGTTGACAAGATTATTTGGAAAAAAAAAAAAAATGTGTGTGGACGTAAACTGCCTTACTTATGTAAGCAATACAGATCATGTCCCTATGTGCTTGCTCTTTGTATATATTCTCTGAGAGAATGCATTTGAGAAGGAAAATATGCCTGGCTTCAGTGATGTCCTCTGCTTTGAACAGCCCCACTGTGGGTCCCTGTGGTTTTTTTTTTAGATTGAGTTAACTACTGAACTAGCCCATCATTTCCAGCTTCTCCCTCTTCTGCTCTCTTAGTTATCAGCCCCTGCATCCCACCCTGATCCTCAAGGCAGAAGGACCAGCTGAAGCTTTAAGAGAGGTCCACGTTCTCCTGCCTCAAAGCTTCTGGGTGGGTCTCTCTTCTATGGCAGAGCCTAAGTTGAGAAAGAGAGAGGAAAAATGCAGTTGGCATTTACTTTTAACTGAATAGCCCAATTTCTAACCAAAATAAAAACAAAACGAAAAACAAACACACATCTACATTTGTTCAGGAGTTTGTAAAATTAAATGAGCCCAGCACTTGCAAGTTACATTTCCTGATTGTCATGTGTGGGTGGGTTGTTTCCTCACCCATGGTAGGAAAGAGCCTGAGCATTGACCTCTGCTTAGAGATGACCCACTCTGCCTCTTTGGGTCTCAGTTACATCTTCTGATAAAGGAAAATGGTGGCTGAGCTCTTAAGGTCTTTTTGACTCTAAAGGTCTAAGATATTCCTAGGTCTTTTTATTTTTTCCAGTAAATGATCATTTTAGTTATCTTTCTGCCAACAGCAAATAGAAATCTGTTCTCTTTTCTTATTTTTTTCATTTGTTCTTTTAAAACTTTTTTTTAGTTTTAAAGATGTGGGGTGCAATTCAAGCTTTGGTATCACATGTTCATTATGCAGGTACCCTTGTTGATGAGGTGTGCAGATTACCTTTACTGCCAATCCTGCCACCCCCAGCACTTTCCCACTACTGCCAAACCTTTTCTTATAGTATTATGATAATTGATCAAGGTCCACTTATGAGTGAAAACATGTGATACTCAGTGCTTTGTTTCTGTGATAGATCACTCAGTATTATAGACTTTAAGTGCATCCAAGTTGCTGTGAAGTTCATTCCTAGGTCTTAATAAAGAGATAGAGTGGAGTGATGTCGGACTTGAATTAAAATCTATTTTCAAAGGAGCCTAGTCCCACATGGGATATAAGTGAGGATTTTATTATGCATTTCTGAGACCAATTTTTCTCTTTCATTGGGAACTTATTTGATAATGCTGAATAAAGTATTTTTTAAAAAATTAAAAATGTATTGGTCATCTGTGATGAAAATATGGAATTCTCAGAGGTAAACAAACAAAAAAATGGAGCAAAACAAAAACAAAATTACCCAAACAAGTGCAAGCAGAAACCCAGAGAGGTAAGTACAACACTGAAGAAAGCAACTTTCTTTTTTTCTTTTTTCTTTTTTTTTTCACCCAAAAGTCATTGCTAAATCTTTATCAACTTGAGCTTCCGTTTTAAGCACCAGAGACAGGAGATAAGGCCTAAGGGTCAGGGGATAAATTAATAGAAGACTTTCTACATAAAGCTGGGAACTCAAGCAGTGACATTCTCTGTGCAAAAGTGAGTTAGCAAAGAGGATACAGCAAGTTAATTTGCCTGCCAAAGCACAGAGTAAGGACCACATGACCTGAACACTCACGCAATCCCACACAGGTTTGCAGCCCAGATTCACACTATCAGGATGGTCTGAACATCAAGTTGATAATTTAAACAGGCTGATAGATTGGGAGCGCCCTCAGGGTCCTGGTGGAAGCAAATGCAGATGTTCACTGGACGAGGCCACCTTCAAGCCTCAGAATTCACACAGATAAAATATCAAGGAATATGAAACCAAAGGCAAAAATAAAAATATACACAGACATGCAAACAAAGCACCATAAGCTAGGCCTGGTGGAAACAACAAATGGCGAAGTTAGGTCCACAGAAATTTCAGATATTGAAATGATCAGACTAGGAATATAAAGCAAATGTATTTCATGTATATATATAGATAGAGATATAGATATAAAGGAAAAGACTGGACATTTAAAAATCAAGAAACTATTGAGAAAGTAACATCAATCCCTGGCATCTAAGAGTTAACCTGGCTTTCACTGCTAGGCCATTGTTTTTTTCTGGTGAACATAAAGGATTTCACCACCAACAAGGCCACTGATACCATTATGGATCTTGGCAAAAACAAGACCACTCCATGGTCATGTCTGACAAAATATGAACATTGTATTAGTGGCAAAAATGACCAGACATCACCCTATCTTGAACGACTGCCATTGTAGCTTTAGTCTAAGTCTAGTCTTTCCTTCATCTAGATAAGATTGATTGATTCCCAGTCATAGAGCTAATCCTATTCGACACGAAGCAAGGTCCTGCTTCTTAAACCCTCCCTCAAATCGTCCAGCCAAAGTCCAAGTTTTATGACTGATCCCTCTACCACCCTCTTACGGAGATGCCTCATGTTTTCCTATGGTGTGTGTTATCCCTCTCTGCAATGAACAATGAATTAACTTGTTCAACTACAAGTGTGCTCCTGGTGGTCTTTGCCTGGAGAGAACTGATGATATAAAAATCAAACCAATTTGGAAAATAACCAAATAGTACTTCTGGAAATAAAAATTTCAAGTTAAAACTCATTAGACATATTTAACAGGAGCTTGGACACTAGAAAGATAAATAGGGAGTTGGAAGATGTGTCTTAAGAACTTACTGATGATGCACACTGAATGATAAAGGGATAGAATCAGTGAAAGACAAGGTAGAGCAAATGGTCTAACACATATCGCACCTGAATTTCAGAAGTTCCCAAAGCTAAGAAGTGTGAGAATGAGAGCAAGGCAATATTTGAAGAGTTTAGGCTGACAATTTTCCTGAAATAATAAAGACACCAATTCTCAGTTTCCAGAGTCCCAACAAATTTCAGTCCTAAAATATAGATAGAAATCCATACCTAGATATATCAGAGGAGGCTGCAGAATGCAAAATGCAGATAATACATTAAAGTAGACATGAAGGAAAAACAGATTACCCTAAAAGTTACAGTGATTAGACCAATGGCTGACTTATCAATAGAGTTCTCAACAAAAACAATGAAAGCCAGAAGAAAGTAGAATAATATCTTTAATATGCCAAGAATGAACACTCAACAGCTTAGTACTGTGCATCTATGAAAGACAGTATTAGACTAATAAAAAACTTCTCATCAGCAAATCTTAATCACTTTAAACACAGGAAAATCATCCCAGAAAGGAAGTTTAAGACACACACACATACACACAAAGGAATGGTAAACAACGAAGGTGGTAAATTGGTAGTTGAAACTAAACAAATCATGAGTGTATATAACAATCATAAAATAATGTTTCATAGGATTGAAAAAATCAAAAAAGAACAAAACAGTATATTAAGAGGAAAGATAGTCATAGCTAAAACATTGCATATTTCTTAAGTTTTCAGGAGGACATTAATGATGACTATTGACTAATAAATTGGGTATGCATGTTATAATTTTTTGGATAGTGTATTAGTTTCTTAGGGCTACTATCACAAAGTACTACTAACTGGGTGGCTTAAAACAGCAGAACTTTATTTTCTCATAGTTCTGGAAGCTAGAAGTCCAAACCGAAGGTGTCAGGAGGGTTGGTTCCTTTGTAGAACTCTGAGGGAGAAACTGTTCTGTATCTCTCTCCTCTCTTCTGATGATAGCTGGCAATCCATAGTCTTCTTTGACTTGTAGATGCATGACTTCCATTTCTGCCTCCATTTTCACATGGTAGTCCTCTGAGTTTCTGTCTTTTTATAAAGACACCAGTCATATTTGTTTAAGGGCCCAAGGTACTCCAACATGACCTCGCTTTAACTTAGCCACATCTGTAATGACCCTATTTAAATAAGGTCACATTCTGAGTACTGAGGGTTAGGCTTTAATATATCTCTTTATGGGACACAATACAGCTTATAACAGATAGCTACTAAAAGAATAGAAATAACAGAAAGGGAAAACTGGAATGAGAGAAAAAATTCTTCATTAGAAGATGAGAAGAAAAAAATGAAAACAAAACGAACAAAAGGCAGGTCAGGACACGTAGAAAATACAAAATAAGATTATAAAAATAAATACAACTATATCAGCAATTGCAATACTTGCAAATGAACTAAATGCGACAGCCGAAGGATAGATTTTAAAAATGTATATAAAGATACAATTTCATTATCTAGTTTCTATATATGTATTTTTATCCCAAGAAATACATCTAAAACATATGGACTTGAAACTACTTGAAATATTTGAAGCTAAAAGGATGGAAAAAGATAAAGTGGGCACCTAGTAACTCAAAGCCATCAATTACTACAGAGAAAACAGACTTTGAGTCAAGAAGCATTCTTAGAGAAATAGAGAATTGCCATATAATGTTAGAATATTAAATTTGTCAGGAGTATACAATATTCCAGACTTGCATGTGACAGTATAGTTTTAGAACAGATGGAACAAAAATCATCACCTCTATATAGAGAAATAAATATTCAGATAAACATTTTAAGCATATTTCTTTTAGTAACTGACTTCTTTAAATGAACACATGCAAAGTTCTCATTTAACTTATTACTTAATGAGGGAGCCAGGAATAAGTTACAACTTATTCTTTTTTTTTTTTGAGAAAGCAGGATTTATTGAAAGGACAGAGAAACTCCCACAGTGGGAGGGGACTCGAAGGGGTTGCCCCTCAACTTATTCTAAGAACAATTCAAAGTCTCTCTCTCTCTCTCTCTCTCACACACACACACACACACACACACACACACACACACACACACACAGTGCTAAAATTAATTTAAAATGGATCATTAAAAAATTGCATTCAACTGGACCTAACTAACTTGAATTTCTTTCTATTTTTTTGAGTTGGAGTCTCACTCTGTCGCCCAGACTGGAGTGCAGTGGCCGCTCCCGGCCACCGCAGCCTCGACCTGCTGGGCTCCAGCGATCCTTCTGCCTCAGCCTTCCAAGTAGCCGGAATTACAGGCATGTGCTACCATGCCCGGCTGATTTTTTTGATTTATTGTAGAGATGAGGTCTCGCTGCCCAGGCGGGTCTCGAACCCGCGGGCTCAGGCAATCCACTCACCTCAGCCTCCCAAAGGTGCGGGATTACAGGCTGAGCCACCGAGCCTGGCCTAACTTGAATTTCTATGGATGAAAACATTTGTATCATCAAATTTCTTTAACTTAAAATAGTTCAAAGACAATGAAAGGCAACTGAATAGGACACTTAGCAATCTTTTTTTTTCTTCACATTTCAAAATCTCTGACAATTGTTCATGAGGGCATTCCCCCTTGTGATAATAATAATCTCAAAAAAGGATACTCTCATTAGATTTGTCTTGATGATTTAAATAAGTGCAGTCAGACTGTGAATTCACCATGTAGTTTGCTTTCAAATCTGGAGCCAGAGAGTACTTAGTGAAGTCCACGGTTGTATTTCTCTGTCACTGCTATTTATTTGTATTATTTATAACTGATCAATAATAGCATACTTTATAAACTCATGGGTTAACAAATGCATTAAAATAAAAACTAGAAAATATTTAAGACTGAACTATCATAAAAATACTGTACTACATATTTGAATTTGTGGAACATAGAAGAAAATGCATAGCCCTGAATGTTTATATTAGGAAAGAAGAAAGCTGAAAATAAATGAGTTAAGAAGCTAGAAAAAGGACATAGGAGAATTCTAAAGTGGAAAAGAAGAAATCGAGAGAAGAGAAGCACCTAATGAAATAAAAAAAAAAAAACATACAAAAGAGAACTTCAATTCAGCCAAAATGCTCTGTGTAAAGATGAGTAGAACTGAAAACTTTCTAGCAAGACTGATTATGAAGAAAAGGAGCTGCCAATAAACAATATTAGGAATAAAAAAATCAGGCCATAGTCTTGTATCCTGCAGACATTAATAAGATAATAAGAAGGATATCATACATTTGGAGGTAGATAAAATGGTCAGATTTCTAGACAAATACCCAAACTGATTCAAAAATAAAGGGAAAATGTGTGCCACCAAATATATAGGAAACAAAATAAAATAAACAAACCAGACCCCCCAAAAGTGCAAAACTTTTGTCCACCAAAAGGGACACTGTCAACAGAGAAAAAAGACAACCACAGCATGAGAGAACATATTTGCGAATCCCATATTTGATAAGGGATTCATCTCCACAATATACAGAGAACTACTAAAACTCAACAACAACAAAATAAACAATCTGATTAAAAAGTGAGCAAAAGACTTTTTTTTTTTTTGAGTTGAAGTCTCACTAGTAACCCAGGCTGGAGTGCAGCGGCACGCTCATGGCCACCGCAGCCTTGACCTACTTCAGCTTTCCAAGTAGCTGGTACTGCAGGTGTGTGCCACCATGCCCTGCTAATTTTTTTTTTTTTTTGAGTTGGAGTCTCACTCTGTCGCCCAGACTGGAGTGCAGTGGCCGCTCCCGGCCACCGCAGCCTCGACCTGCTGGGCTCCGGCGATCCTTCCGCCTCAGCTTTCCTTCTGAGTAGCCAGAATTACAGGCATGCGCTACCACACCTGGCTGATTTTTTGATTTATTGTAGAGATGAGGTCTCGCTGCCCAGGCGGGTCTCGAACCCGCGGGCTCAGGCAATCCGCTCACCTCAGCCTCCCAAAGGCGCGGGATTACAGGCTGAGTTACCAAGCCCAGCTGCCAGCTAATTTTTAAAAATTTATTGTGGAGTTGAGGTCTTGCCAAGTTGCCCAGGCTGGTCTCAAACCCGTGGGCTCAGGCAATCCTCTAGCCTCAGCCTCCCAAAGTGCTGGGATTATAGGTGTGAGCCACCGTGCAAAGGACCTTTGTAGATATTTCTTCAAAGAAGATATGCAAGTAGCAAATAAGCACATGAAAAGACACTCAACACCACTAATTACTAGAGAAATGCAAATCAAAAACACAGTGAGATACCACTTCACACTCATTAGGATGGCTAGCATCAAAACCAAAAAAACACAAAACAGAATAACAAGTGTTGTTGATGATGTGGAGAATTTGGAATCCATGTGCATTGTTGGGGGAGTATAAAATGGGATAGCTGCTGTGGAAATTGGTATGGTGGTTCCTAGAAAAATTAAAATAGAATTATATGATCCAGCAATTCTATTTCTGGGCTTATACTCCAAAGGATTGAAAGCAGGGTCTCAAAGAGATATTTATACATCCAGCTCATAGTAGCATTTTTCACAATAGCAAAACTATGGAAGCATCTCAGTCGGGTGCCATGGCTTACGCTTGTAATCCTAACACTTTGAGAGGTGGAGGATTGCCTGAGCCCAGGGGTTCGAGACCAGCCTGGGCAACCTGGTGAGATCTCTACAATAAACAAAAAAATTAGCAGGGCATGGTAATGAGCACCTGTAGCCCCAGCTACTTGGAAGGCGGAGGTGGAAAGAGCACCTGAGTCCAGCAAGTCTAGGCTGTGGTGGTCATGAGTGTGCTACTGCACTCCAGCCTGGGCGACAGAGTGAGACTTTGACTCAAAACAAAACCAGAAAAAAGTGGAAGCATCTCAAATGTCCATCAACAGATAAACGGATAAGCAAAAGGTAATATGCACATACAAGCCATATTATTCAATGTTAAAAAGGAAGGAAATTCTGACACATGCTACAACAGTGATGAACCTAGTGGACATGATGTTTAGTAAAATAAACTGTTTAAAAAGACAAATACTGTCTTTTGATGACCTAGACGAGTCAAATTCACAGAAACAAAAAAGTGAAATGATGGTTGCCAGGAGCTGTGAGGAGGAGAATGAGGACTTGTTTAATGGGTTTTAGTTTTCCAAGATGAAAAGTGTTCTGGAGACGGATGGTGGCAATGGATGTCCATTGTCAATATGCATAACACCACTGAACTGTACACTTAAAAATGATACAGATGGAATGATAAATTTCATGTTGTATGTATTTAACCACAATTAAAAATGTAAAACATTAAAAACTTGAATCTTTTTATTAATTATTAAAGAAAGTCAGTGATAATAATAGCCGATGCAGAACCCTTGCTATGAGTCAAGCACTATTTTAAATTGTTTAGCTATGTTAGATCATTTACATAGGTATTCTTTTTTTTTTTTTTTTGAGTAGGGGTCTTACTCTGTCACCGAGGTTGGAGTGCAGTGACACAATCAGTGCTCAGTGCAGCCTCAACCTCCTGGACTCAGGGGATCCTTCTGCCTCAGTCTCCCAAGTAGCTGGGACTACAGGTGCTCACCACCATGCCTGGCTAATTTTTTGAGTTTTTTTATAGAGACAAAGTCTCACTATGTTGTTCAGGCTGGTCTCGAACCCCTGGGCTCAATCAATCCTCTCACTTTGGGTTCCCAAAGTGTTGGGATTACAGTCGTGAGTCACTGCTCTTTCCCATAAATAGGTAATATTATTTATTCTCACTTACTGATGAGAAACTAAGTCACAGGTTAAGTAGTTTGCTTAAGGTTACAAGGCTAGTAGGAGGCAAAAGTGAAATTTAAACAGGTCTGTGTTCTTTTTTTTTTTTTTTCCTTGAGTTGGAGTCTCACTCTGTTGCCCAGACTGGAGTGCAGTGGCCGCTCCCGGCCACCGCAGCCTCGACCGCTGGGCTCTAGAGAGCCTTCCGTCTCAGCTTTCCAAGTAGCTGGAACTACAGGTGCGCGCTACCACACTCGGCTAATTTTTTGATTTATTGTAGAGATGAGATCTCACCAAGTTGCCCAGGCGGGTATTGAACCCGTGGGCTCAGGCAATCCACTCACCTCAGCCTCCCAAGGCACAGGATTACAGCCTGAACCACCGAGCCCGGCTTGGGTCTGTGTTCTTAATCAGTGTACTATCCTGGACCTAAATCAGTAGTTAAGAATTTTTTTCTCGAAGGAAACAGTAGTCTCCATGGACTCCAATGGAGTCCCCCTAAATATGTGAGTAATAAGTGACTCCAATGCCATGGAAACTATCCCAGAGGATACAGAGAGTCAGCACCGAATCTTGCATTTACCCAAGGAAAGCAGAGTTGGTATAATTTTATTTTATTTTTTTTGAGTTGGAGTGCAGTGGCTGCTCCCGGCCACTGCAGCCTTGACCTGCTGGGGTCCGGCAATCCTTCCACCTCAGCCTTCCAAGCAGCTGGAACTACAGGCGCGCCCTACCAGGCCCGGATAATTTTTGAATTATTGTAGAGATGAGGTCTCACCAAGTTGCCCAGGCGGGTCTCAAACCTGCAGGCTCAGGCAATCTACTCACTTCAGCCTCCCAAAGTGCTGGGATTATAGGCTGAACCACCGAGCCCAGCTAGAGTTGATATAATTTTAGGATATGGATGAATGTAATGTATCAAGTTAATGGATCATTTTGATACATTCAGAAATAAATTTGATCATGACTCAATATTCATAATGCAAACCTTAGTCAAGCAGGAGTGGAAGGAAACATTCATAACCGGATAAAGCGTATTCTTTAAAAAACCTACCGTGTGAAGGTAAAAACCAAAACATAGAATCTTTCCCTAAGATATCAAGAATGAGACAGAATGTCCTCTACCTGTACTTCTTTTCAGTGTTGTACTGCAGCTTTTAACCAGTGCAGTTACGTACAGAAAAAAAATAGTCAGATGACTGCATACATGAAAAATCCAAATAATTCCACAGTTAAATTATTAGAATTGATAAGGGCTTAACAGGGTTACTGGGTGTAAAGTCAATGGTAAAAAAAAAAAAGCCAACGACATTTATATTTACTGACAACAAACAGAAATTAAGTAAAAATACATTATCTATAAAAAGACCAAGAAATGAAGTACCTAAGAGTAAATCTTTCAAAATATGTGAAAGACCTCTAGTGGTGATAACGATAAATCCTTATTGAGAGTTAGGGAAGCCAGAGCCAGGGGTTGCCCATGATATATTTTTTAAGTGAAAAATAAGAGCTTTGGACCAACACATTTTTTTATGTGCCCCATTTACAGAAAAATTTGCAGGCACATATGTGTGGGTGTGTGTAAATGCACAGTGACAAAGAATACAGATCATATGTTAACAGTCACTGACTGCTTGGTGGGATTGGAGTGTACTTTAGGTAATTCCAACAACTAACGGAATTATGGATAATTTTTGGTACTTTAAAAATTGTTATTAAAAAGAAAAAAAAAAAAAAAAAGCCTAAGACAATGCAGTTAGGTCAGGAGGCAACCTTAAGGCCAAAGATTCGTGGGAAAACTCTGAGCCAACACTGCTCTCTGCTGGGAATCTTGTGCCATGCACCGGCTCGGTCTGCGTCCGGCCTCCCAGGCGAGGTCTCTCCGCGCTCCTGGAGACGGAGGCCGGCCCAGAACCTGCGGCAAGCGCGGGGAAGGGAACGCGAGGTCACCCAGGCCGCCGACCTTCGGACGTGGGCTGCACGTCAGAATTGCTCGGGCGCCTCCCACGGATAAGAGAATCGAGCAGGTTTGTCGTTGGGGCCGGGAATTTGTTTTTATGAAAAAGTTCCCAGGTGGTGCCCGTGGGGTTTTGTCCCCCCCAACTCCTGGGTTGCAGCTTAGTAAACTGAGCTGATCGCCGAAGTCACTTGTACAGGGCCCTCCTTTGGCATTTGGCAATGGTGGCGTCCCATTTATTTTTGTGCCCCAAACCACCGAAATGACTTTGCCAATAATATCCTCCGCCTGCCTGCCTCTCCTTTTTCAGATGTCACTTGTGAGTTCTCTGGATTCTCCTCTCACCTGGAGAGTCCCTACCCGTAAGTTTGGAGTTCAACCCCATTTTCCTTATTTTTTACTGGGAGGCACGCAAACACGGGCCCTGGAATGGAAGGGCTTGGAATAATCTGGCTCTGTGCCACCTTGGGCAGGACGGAGAAAATCTTCAGACCCGTTTCCACTCCTTTACAGTGGCAACCCATAGCCTCACCTTCCCTCTGAGAGTGTTTGTGTCAAGTGAGATAATGGGTATAAAACATCTAGCTCAGTGCCTAGCACCTGATAAATATTTGCTCTTCTTTTTTCTAATGCAATATGGCATCACTGAGGGTGGTTAGGAGGTATAATGTCCCACCTGGGACCTTGATGGGCAAAGGTAGCAATGCCGCAATGGACCCTGTTCATTTCAGGGTCGTTCTGGGGACTTAAGCATCTGTGTAATCCTGAGAAAACTGGGGGTGGGGTGAGGGAGCGGATTGAAAGAAATGAAGGCTATAAAAAAACTCCACAATATAAATTTATTCTCTATTTTAAAAGTTTTAAAACATTTTTCCTAAGTAATAAAAAATGTCTTCATCTTTTCACCGTCCATCTTCACATCGGAAATTAGATCCCCCCAGAATGATTATTTTATGAGAAAACTAATTTATGAACAGTATATTTCTTTTAAAAATTAAAAAAGTTTTTTTAAAGATGTGGGATATAATTCAGGGTTAGGTCTACACATGTTCATTATGTAGGCACCCATGTTGATGAGGTGTGCCCCTCCCTCCCCTGGCAGTTTCCCTCAACTGCCAATCCCAACCCCCCCCCACCCAGAGTTTCCCCATACTACCGCCCAGACTGGAGTACACTTGCATGCTCCTGGCCACTGTAGCCTCGACCTGCTGGGCTCCGTCCATCCTTCCGCCTCAGCCTTCCAAGTAGCCGAAACTACAGGCGTGCGCTACCACGCCTGGCTAATTTTGGATTTATTGTAGAGACGAGGTCTCGCCACGTTACCCACGTGGGTCTCAAACCCATGGGCTCAGGCAATCCACTTGTCTCGGCCTCCCAAAGTGCTGGGATTACAGGCTGAGCCACTGAGCCCGGCCAATATGTTTCTAAACTAACAAAATGACTAGATTCTCAATGAGTATTACCCTGTCAAACGTATCCAAATACTTCCCCAAACTGCTTTTCTGCCTGCCTTTATAGTTATCAGATATTTAATATCTATAATCAAGGCTCTTTTTGAAGCACAGATGTTGGAAATTTATTTTGATGGGGCTAGAGGGATGGCGTATCAGATGTGGGCTACATGGTGTGTTGGGGAACCCGGAGTGAGACAGAGAGGCGTCTGTACTTGGGATTTTGAGTCCCTGTGCTAGGGGAAACAGAGATTCAGTACTCTGAGTGTATTCCAGGGAGTATACCTGGAATGCACGAGGTGAGAGGGAGCTGAGGGCAGGTGTACTAGGGCCGATTGAGACCTCACGGGGGATAACCACCGACGGCAATGGCCTCCAAATTTTGCTGCACAGTAGAACAACACGGCCTCCAAACCCATCAGGTCCAAATTCCTGGAACCTACACGTGTGGCCTTCTTTGGGAAAAGGGTCTTTGCAGATGTGATTAAGTTAGTTACACGCACAGCCCAGGTGGAAATGGGGAGACGGAGGCAAAGCTTGGAGTGACGCAGCCACAAATCAAGGAAAACTAGGAGTCACCAGAAGCCAGGAGAGTCAAGAAAAAGATTCTTCTGAAGGGCCTGCAGAGGGAGCTCAGATCTCCAACATGGTCATTTCAGCTTAGGGATGCTGATTTTGGACTTCTGGCCTCCAGAACTGAGAGAATACATTTCTTCTTCTTCTTCTTTTTTTTTTTTTGAGTTGGAGTCTCACTCTGTTACTCAGGCTGGCATGCAGTGGCATGCACACTCACAGCCACCCCAGCGTCGACCTGCTGGGCTCCAGCGAGCCTTCCGCCTCAACCTCCAAGTAGCTAGAACTACAGGCATGTGCTGCCATGCCCGGCTAATTTTTTTGATTTATTGTAGAGAGGAGGTCTCACCCAGTTGCCCAGGCTGGTCTTGAACCCGCTGTCTCAGGCAGTCCACCTCCCAAAGTGCTGGGATTACAGGTTGAGTCACCGAGCCTGGCCTACATTTCTATCTTAAGCTACCCAGTGTGTGGTCGTTTGTTACAGCAGACACAGGAAACAAATCCACCCACCCAGGAAGAGTATAAAAGTCACACAGATCATACCCCCGGATGAATCAATTAAATTGGAAAGTCTGGAAGCAGGAACCAGGCATCAACATTTAACAAAAATCGCCAGAGGATTTCATGTGCAAAGTTGGGGAATGATTGGCCTACATGAAGAGTCTTGGGTCTCATTTTGAAATCTGCACCATTGTTCTTTCTTGGAGCCTTGATATGACACCAGTTAGGGACCTGTTCCTTGGTGTTCCTTCATTTGTTGCTTCAGCCCCTTTGCAGTTGCATCTGGGGCAGAATGTGCTCTGATTGTATCCTCGCCACAGATGATAACCCAGACATTTTCCTAGTCAGTACAGACTGGCTAGCCCGGAAAGTAGGGCAAGGTTGAGCAGTGTCCTCGGATTTCAAAGAAGAGGCTTTATGTTTTTAGCTTACTGAATAATTTGTATGAATTTTCTTTGACTTTGGTGATAAGCTTAAATTTTTAAAAACATTTAAAAAATATTTATTTATTGGGAAGAAATTCACCCAGACTGGACTTTCTAATCAACTGTTGGGTTCTAAACTTAACAGCAAATTGTGGTCAGTCCTTGAGAAGCTGTCAAAGAAGGTGAAATGGGTCTTAGGGTGCCACCAATCTCCCTCCTTTCCTTCCAGGGCTCCTTTGGTTGGGGACCCAGTGCCCTCGTGGACCCTCGTCTTCCTGATGAAGCCCATGGAGGAGACACCCACTGCCTAGTGCATCTACCACCTTCCTCCTCCTTCCTTCCCTGATGGTGAACCACTGGGCTGCAAAGAATCTAGTAGTCCTGTGACCCACATCTCCCAGTCAGCTCTGCAAGAATGACACCTTCTCTAATAGGACAAAATGCAGTCGATCTCCAGGGCTTGAACATGGAAAAGAGAAAGTCCCCTTAAATTTTATCAGTCATCTTTGGGTAGAGCCTCCAACCTCAAGAGTTTGCTTCTCCACCTTTGAGTCTCTCTTCTCATAGCTGAGATCAGCTGAGACTTTGAAGAAATAGTGCTTTTTATGCATAGAGAACAAAAGGGAATTAAGCAGAGAATGTAAGGAATTTGAACAAAGTGGCTTGCAGAGTAGATCCCGCCATGACTAGCTTGCTGCTTGGGGCTTCCAGGCCCTGTCCCACTTCACTTGGGACCCTTGGAGGGAAAAGAGGACCCTGCTAAGCAATTCTCCCTTTTAACCTTTAATGTCTTCTTTTCCCTTTGGAGATAGGCTCATGCCCCAGGAGATCGCTACCTTGTTCTGCTCTGGGGCAGGAAGCAGCCTTGTTTCTAATATAGGTTGAAGAGGATTCCAGTTGCTTAATGCAGGATAACCGGGGCATTCAGACAGCTAAAATCACACATATGTGGACAGATGGGAAGTGGGGGTGTAATCCTTTACAGTTATCCTCTGATAAAATACTTCTTGGTGCAAAGTCTGACTTACTGTGACCTTTTTCAAATGCAATTTTGCATTTTAACTCCACTTTAAGTGCTTTAGTATGAAGGAATGACCCAGACCTAGGGCTGGAGCGTGTGTGGGTCTGTGCCTGCCTGTGTGCCTGAGTGTTAATGTGTATTGGTGGGAGGGGGAAGGGTGACTTACACAGCACCCCTCCGATCACACCGAACTAAGCTGTGACATACAAGTACAGTGTCATGGTCACTGTGGGCTCTCAAACTCATGTTGATCAATTGAAACCCAATGTTCTTCCCACAGTGAGGAGGATGATATAGTTTTGAGAATTGGGAAGGAAGGAGAGAGTTGCCTCTTCTTGCTGTAAGGCATGAGGACAAGGAAAAGGTGATTTTGGGATGGCCAATATGCTCCAGAACACGCAAGCCTGAAGATGATTCTAGTCTCCTGATGCTTTCCGAAACATAAACTTCTAGTATTTTTTTTTCTTGCCACACCAGCTGCCTTCCTTCTCCAGCCCTAACCCTAATTCTGCCCTAACCCTAATTCAACCCTAACCCAACCCTCATCTTTCCCCATTTCCCCCGTGATGGTGTTTCTTCAGGGCAGGCCAAGGACTCATCTCTCCCTGCAGGCTCAGCTTCCGCACCTGTTTTCAGACCAATTTTGACTCGAGGAAGGAGCAGTCTACACCAGCTCAGCTCTGTGACTGTTGCCCTACTTCCAGACCCAAATCACCCCCCCACCCAACACACCAGTGAGGACATAGTATTGAGTTATTCTTTTTGCTGTTATAGCCATAGACCTCTGTCTTGTTATTTCCCAAAGCATCCTCAGTACCTTGATGTACGCTGTATGAATTTGGCCTTGTAACAAGGCACTTCTTCCAAGTTCAACAGCCAAAGCCTTTGCCACATTCCCAATATATTTCTGTCGTTTGTTGTTGTTGTTGTTGATGTTCATGCCATGTTCTCTGAGTCCCTGCTCAGGCAGGGTACTGGTTGCTGGGGATTTCTACCTGCACAAGGAACTCCCCCTCGAGTTTTCATCCTGGCTACCTGGCGGGTCCTGCCGTGTGTGTCTTATTCTTGCTGGTTTCCCTCCTAAAGGGCTGAGACCCGGTGCCTCACCTGTTTGGGTGGCAGAGTCCTGTGACTCTGCACCTTCTAGATAATGCCTGTCTGTGTGTCTGGATCTCGGAGTCCTTTCCCCTGGAGCATGGGCTTGTTCCTTGTGGAAAAATAATCTTGTTATAGATATGACATCCCAATGCTAACCCTTAGCTTGAACTGTGATGGGAAAGGCCTGGCTAAACCTCTGTGAACAGGACCTCCTGGTAGCAAGAAACCTTTTCCAGCCCCAGAGGGAACATTGAATGCTGACGCCTGCCAATTTCAAGTGCTTGGCCTCACTGTGTGCTAATTAGCTGAGTCCTAAAAGTGAATAAAGCCTAGCAATCTGGGGTGTGAGCCCCAGCTGGGTATAGCAGGATTGAAGTGTATCACCTGCATAAAATGATACTATTGTTAGAAAAGAATAGTCCTAAGGGAAAAAATTAAAGTATAAGCTAGAGAAAGAAGTCTCTCAGATGCAGATGAATGAGTTCCTTTTTTTGGTGTGTGTGTGAGTTGGAGAGAACACTTTGAGCTTGAAAGATGGAGTAGGGCATAGATTAGACATGGACTGGGTTGGAGGGGCTGCAGCAAACCTTTAGAGAACTGGGTTGAGATCCTGAATTCTACCTATCCATCTGCCACTAAATGCTCTGGGTGACCATATTAACCGTGTGTTTCTGATGCTTTGACATGTGGAGTCTTGGTGACACTGGAGGGACTGCCCTTCTTAGAGCTAGCTTATTCCTAGAGATAGTGAAGGCTTTGCCTTTGAGCTCACCTTTTTTGCACAGAGCAGCCCATCCAGAGCCCGCTCCTTGACTATCTTCTTTATCGGGCTGGCATACTCCAGGCCATGATTCCCCTGCCCTAATCACCCAAGGGCCAGTACCAGATGGCTAGGGACAACTCTTAGGCCCCCGGGCCCACTGGGTCACAGGGGGATCTCAAACTTCTCAGATCTAGGCTCCTGTTCGTGTGATCCAAGGCAGAGGGTAACGTTTTTAGCTCTGTTGGAGAACACGCCTAGCTTTATTATTTGCTTGAAGAAAAGTTTTACCATATAAATCCCCTAGATGGTGCTCCTTGTCAAGTGTGAGTGTTTCTTTTCTTTTCTTTCTTTCCCCTTTCTTTTGAAACTGCTGGCATTTCATGCCACCCCCAACCCCCCCCAACCAGGCCTAAGTTAGTTGCCATTGTCTCAATGGAAAGTTTCAGTTGTCAGACTTGGTGGGTGACGTCAGGAGTGATTTCTGCTGGAAATAATCCTCACCTCTGGGTATTTCCCAATGGTTTACAGTAGGAATGTGATGCAGGACTTGTTTTTGTGTGTGGCACGTGGCTCTCGTTCTTTGTTGCGTGGCAGTGATTCTGTGTGCACAGAGGGTCTCAGAGGCTGGTGGCTGATGTTTATGTTGAGATGACTTTTGGAGGAATGGGGAAGAGTGACATGCCAAAGCTTAGGTAGAGTGCTTGCCTTTTCCTCTTTTCTTTCTCTCCCTGTTTCAACTCTTCTTTAGATAAGACACACATCTAGAGAATCTGACCCATTGCAAGCTTTCAAACATCTCCTTTCTCTGTTCTCCATTCTACCTAAAACACCATCAGGACACATTCATTTATTTGTGTTATCAAACATATTCAGAAATCACACTGATCTGCAAATTAGAATTTTAATTATTCTCTTTTTCTTTCTAGCTGTGTCATTGACAAATAAAGTTATAACATATGTAAGGTATACAATATGATGTTGTGATATATGTGTACACAATGACATGATGGCTATAAGCAAGTTAACGAACACATCCATCTCCTCACCTTGTTGCTCCTCCACCCTTGTTTTTTGTGTTGAGAACACTTGAGATCTACTCCCTTTGCAAATTTCAAGTCGACAACAGTGTTAACTGTAGTCACCACGCTGTACATCAGGTCTCCTGAGCTTATGAAAATCAATTTTTTTTTTTGAGTTGGAGTCTCACTCTGTCACCCAGACTGGAGTGCAGCGGCCGTTTTCGGCCACTGCAGCCTCGGCCTGCTGGGCTCTGGCGATCCTTCCGCCTCAACCTTCCAAGTAGCCAGAACTACAGGCGCGCACTACCACACCCGGCTAATTTTTTTGATGTATTGTAGAGATGAGGTCTCGCCAAGTTGCCCAGGCGGGTCTCGAATCCGTGGGCTCAGGAAATCCACTCACCTCAGCCTCCCAAAGCGTGGGATTATAGGCTGAGTCACTGAGCTCGGCTTAAAAATCAATTTTAATACTGGGAATGAAAAGATAATTTAGGGATGTAGGGGAACTGTTTGCGGTGAGGGTTAGAATACAGAAATGGGGCTGTTTTGGTGGGAAGCTATGGACATCATGAGGGGTGGGTGAAGATTTGGGGTGAGGGATGCCAGCGAGTGGAAGGAAGCCCTGGGCTGGGAAATGGTGGGAGGAGTGGAAGACATACTTGGCCAGGACATGCTGAGGTCTGCCAACCTTCTATTTGGATGGGACACTCCCGATCTAGTAATAATGCCCTGGGAGCAACCTCTCACTAGATGAGAGGCCCACTGTACTCTACTAGGGTCCCTGATACACACATATGTCTTCTCTAACCAACTCACAGTCATCTTACCTATTCCCAGGAATTGCTTTATGTTGAGGGAATCACTGCAGATTGCACTCAAAGATTTTGGAAGAGAAAAATTGATTGCCCACTGGTGAAAATGCCCAGGGTGAGTCATGTTCTTGATACAGTTTTTTAGGAGCTATTGGCAACATTTTGTGACTTTGCTTTATCCTCTGGGACAGTAGGTAGGCCTCTGTAGGTGAGGTAGACCTTTAGGAGAATGGTGGGGCCACAGCAGGCCCAGGTTTCTGGTTGTGCTGGATTTTGGAGGAGTGGAATGAGGAAAGAGACAGTCAGAAAAGGAACAGCAGTTATGTAGGTAATTGGTTGCATTGGACTAGCACGTTCCAATTTTCTCTCTGCTGTTAGTTGCCACATCACAGTCTGAAGTTGGGTTTGTCTCCTGGCTGTCTTCGTTCCACTTTATCTCACTCCCTGAACTGTGATTCCAGATTCAGTATTTTACAGTCCACTGATCTGGAGAGGCAAGCAGTATCTTGAGGCTAGACAGGTATGAGAATTGCAGAGAGAGAGAGAGAGAGAGAGAGAGATCGCATTGATAAATGGGCAGAGTCTGATCTTACCATCTGGATGTGTGTCCTGCGCCCTGGGTTGCAGGAACACAAACCTTAGCTTCTGTCCTCCACTCCTCTGTAAGGAGGTGGTGGTGTCTGATTGCAGCTTATCTGACAACCATGCATTTGTTCACAATTATGCAATCTATACCGGGCTCTGGAGAATGGCCGGTATAGATTCACAGATGGACCCAGGGATCTATTCTGCCTTACTAGTGCACATGATCAACTTCTACTAAGATGTTGGCTGATAAAGGCTTAAAACATCACCCCTTCCTGGGATTTTTACACGCGAATGAAGAATTCTTGAATGAAATCTGAACTCCTTACCTTGAATTCAGTGTCCTCTATGTTGAGCTCCCCGTCCTACATTCCTAGACATGTTTCTCCTCCCAATAGCTTTCAAGCCAGTCAGGCGTTGAACAGTACACTCTTCCAAGGCAGGTGTAGGATTGACTCTTGGGCATTTGTGGTAGATACACAGTGAATCATGCTTCCCTTAGTTCACACCTGTGTAGAACCCTCCCTCGCTGAATCTGGTTGACCTATGACTTGCTTGGAAGGATAAAACATGGTGGAAGTGATATTATGCAAGTTCTGGACCTAGGTTGTAAGAGACATCAGCTCTTGCTTTTGCTCTTTTGCTGTCTTGAGATGCCATGAAAGAAAGTCTGGGCCAGCTACCTTGAGGATGAGAGTTCTTGAGGAGGGAGAGAGACCCTGGTGCATGAAAGGCCATGAGGAGAGGGAGTGGGACACCCAACTTCTAACTAGTTGCAGTCATCTTGGCTGAGTGTTAGACCATGAGTGAGGCCATCCTGGGTCCTTCAGCCCTGGGGAGTTATGAGCTGATTGTGGTGTGGAGAGAAGCCATTCTCCAGAGCCCAGTATAGATTGCATAATTGTGAACAAATGCATGGTTGTCATTGTCCTAAGCCACTAAGTTCTGGGGTGTTTGTTACACAGCAATAGCTAGCTGATACAGAATTGTAAGTCATCTTTGTGTCTGATGTCAAACAGGGTTTCATTAGTTGGCTCACTATTTCCTTGGCATACATTCATACCGTCTCCTGCACTCATGTTCATACTACTTCAACCAGGAAATAATGGATTTTTCCCTTTTATCTATCAAATATAACCCATCTTACCTTCCCTGACACTCTAGTTAGAGGCGATTCTTCTCCTTTCTGAGTTCCTTTGGTGCCTTTTGCTATTTGGCATATCTTGTTTTTCTCTGCATGTGTCTTCTCACTGTAATTAAATGTTAAACTCCTCAAGAACAGGTCTTATCTTTTTAAAACATTTTTATTGAGATATAATGCACATTACGACAAATTCGCCCATTTGAAGTATATGATTCAATGGGATTTGGTATATTCACAGAGCTGTGCAGCCATCACCACAATCTAAGTGTAGAATGTATTCACCATTCTAAAAGGAAACGCATACCGTTAGCAGTCACTCCCTAGTCTACCTAATCCCCAGCCCTAGGCAACCACTAATATACTTTTAGGCTCTATGACTTTAGAATTTTTTTTCTTTTTTGGTCAGGCAGCAGAAGCCTAATTGTGTTGCTGGATTGAATGAAAACTCTAGAACTGTTTCAAAGCCCCTGGGAGTGACTATATGATGGTACAGTTTCAGGATCTGTGACAGGAGCAGAGAGAGAGAGAGAGAGAGTCCTGTTGAGGATGATACTCCACAGCGCTGGAAACATCATCTCATTCCTGTAGCTCTTTTGTGTTCAGAGGCAACAGGGTAAATTGTAGGAAGAACATCTGGGGCCTGGGGCCAAACCTTGCCTCTGTTGATGACTCGAGGTGAGCTCCAGAGCAAGTTTCAACTTCACTCTCTTTCCTGCACCCACACTCACATTCCTCCAACCTAAAAATCAGCACTGATGACACTTGGTAGCGTTAGTGTGAGAACCAAATTCAATGACACTTGGGAAACACTTCCCATTGCACCCATAAAGTTGCTTCTCTTTCCTTCTCGTGCTTTCCCTTTGAGCCCCTTTCATCGCTCAGACTGGATGAGGGCTCTTTCCTCCAGTCCTCCCTTCACCTCAACTGTGCTGGAGTAAGGAATGGGTTAATCAAGGCACGGGAGTTGGGTGAGGTGGTGGGAGGGACGGGGAGAGCTGGGGACAGTGTGATGCTACCACTGGGAGACAATGTCATACCCAATCTTCATTCCAATCCCTTCCAAAGATAAGCCTTTGGCTGTGACTTCCTTTTTGAGTTCCTCTACAGGGACTTCTGACACAGGTCAGACAGCTATCTAGAGTATAAACTTAGTTTCTGTGGGGAGGGGAAAAAAACGTTCCCAGGGACCAAACAGTTGCTGGTTGTGTTAGTTGCAGATTGTCGGTCTTAAGATAGATAGGCTGACATGGGTTTGCTCACTCAGAAGGCTGAGTAAGTGTTGAGGTGGTTTGGTTTTCTCAATGGAGAAAGACAAATGTGGACAAACACAGGGACCGGGCTCCTCGGAATCTGTAGGTGGACTTGATGTGCTCTGCTCTCTGAGTTGATCAATTTCACAAAAATTCACCGGGGCCTGCATGGTTGGTTCATCCCGAGTTCCCATGGAGAGAGCAGACAGGGAGATGCTGCCACACGTGGGTGGGTGGCCACATGTTCTTCTAGGGCTGTGCCACCTGTGAGTTCCCCGGGGGCAGGGGATAAGAAAATACAAACAGACCAGGCTCGGTGGCTCAGCCTGTAATCCCAGCACTTTGGGAGGCCGAGGCGAGTGGATGGCCTGAGTCCACGTGTTCAATGCCAGCTCGGGCAGCCTGGAGAGACCTCGTCTCTACCTACAATCAATCAAAAAATTAGCCGGGCGTGGTGGCGTGTGCCTGTAGTTCCGGCTACTTGGAAGGCTGAGGTGGAAGGATCGCCTAAGCCCAGCAGGTCAAGGCTGTGGTGGCCGTGAGCGTGCCACTGTCCTTCAACCTGGGTGACGGAGTGAGACTCCAACTCAAAAAAAAAAAAAAAAGAAAAAAAAGAAAAAGAAAAAAGAAAAGAAAATACAGAGCAACTTCTAAAAAGAGCCAGAGTTCTCGGGACAGAGGAGCTCATTGTCCTGGAGGAGGGAGCAATGTGGAGAGACCCTGGCAAAGACTGAGAGGTGGGGCTGCATCTATACTTGTAGAAAAGGGCATATTCACCTGGCTCAGGTTTCCACTTTGGGAAAGGAAGATCCTGAAGGACTTTCTAGCCCTCAGTTTTATCCTGGTCCTGTAGTCACAGAAGATGTAGCTCTGTTGCCTGTTCCCCATTCTCCCCTCAAACCTGCCAGACATTCTGGTGATTTCCCAGATTCTCTGGTTCACATTTTTTTCGGTCTATCTTCCCTCTGCACCTGGCTGCTGACTACTCACCACGGCACCTCCATCTGTCCCTCAGTGGTAAAACAGAAGTGGTGGGGGACCAGACCTGCACTCTAGGAGCGGGTGAGGAGTTTGGGGGTTTAGGATTCTGGTTCCTTCTGATGACTATCCAGATAATTCCCTCTCCAGCATGTTAGCTTCCGCAGGGCTCACGGTATCTGCTTGTTCTTCTAGCTCCTGTCCTTGGACCGAATGGCTCCAAAGAAGCTCTGCTAGGGTCTCTCTTCTCTGCCAGAGCCTGAGGCTGAAAGAGAGGAAGGCTGTCGTAGGTGCTGTCCCCGCAAGTGCAGGAATGGGGTCTGGGGCTGTGGGATGTGAGCAGAGACACGCAGGAGACCCCCTGTCCTGTCCCTTTGATTGTTTTTCTTCCCCTCCTTCTCCACTCCTATACCACCACACTCATAAAAATAGGACGCGATGTCATCACATATGTGCATGCCTCCCCTACGTGCTTTGCCTCTGGGTTACCACTTCCTGTTTCTGAGTCACCAGGAAGGTAATTTCCCCTGATGGTCAGTATCCTCTTGGACACTACGATCACTCGGCATCTACCCAGTTTCCCCCTCTTCTATCCCTTCCATAAAAACATGCCAAAAAGGACTCCTCCTCCCCCCAACCTCCTCAAAGACAAAAGCAAACAAAACAAAATAAAACAAAAAGAAAACAAAACAAAGCCCTGAATGAAACTAAACACTGTACAGATGTTGGTTTGAGCCACTGCAAGCGCCACAAATTGCATGGTGGCTCACAGCCCTCACCACTATGTGAAAGGATGGCTGGGTGCCTGGATTTAATAGGATAGTTAAACACAGGTGAAGATGATTCTTGAGTGCGGATGAGTCCTTGTGCAACCAGATCTGTCCTCGACTGCCTAGTAAGGAAAGTGGGGAGGTATTTGACTGCCCCATAAAATAAAGATTGGATCAAACTGCAGAGTGAGACATCCCAGGAGGCATGAGCTGGCACTGGAAGGGTTTGTGTTATAGTCAACTGAAGCAAAACTTCAAGGGGCTAACTCTGTCGACAGACCCCCACCTGCATTTTTCCTTCTTTCCCCCCCTTTCCCTCCCTCTCCATTTTTCTTCCTTCCTCCGTTTCTTCGTTTGTTCTTTCCTTCCTCCTTAAATCACGTTACCCTTTCCCTCTGCTTATTTGTCTTTCTAAAACCGATGTTCACAAGAGATAAGTGATAAGTGGGAACAGGGATAGAAACTAAGTCCTTGGGGCTCAATAATTCACTTAACAAACATTTACCAAGTATGTACTGTGTGCCAAAGGCTTTGCTGGGTACTGGAACTCAGGAATATGTGGGATGCCCTTCTGGCTTTCAAGAATCTCACAGTTGGCGGAGCGTCACCTACCTTGGTAATTGGCATAGAGTATAATTGGTATGGAGTATCACGCCATGGAGGTGACCCAGGGGGTTATGGGAACATGAAGAACATATCGCAACACAACTGGGTGATCGTGGAAGATTCCAGAGGAGCAGTCACCGAGCAGAGGCTTATGAGGAGGAGTAATTACTAAAACACTATCTGAGTGAGATGTTTGCCCAAGGGTAGATGGACCAGGAGGTGAAGAAGCAGAGCCCTGTGTGTAGGTTGACATTTTGAGGAACTTGATAATGGAACAATAGAAAGAGAGAAGGCGAGAGGGACAGGATGAAGGGATCAGGCGTTAAAAGGAAGGTACTTGTGTAGTGTGCCCATTCTGTGACAGGCACTGAACCAGGCACCGAGGACTCAAAAGTGAAAGAGATTATACCTGCAGTCTCAATATTCTGTTGGGAAAGACAAACAGACACATAATATGTATTTTAAGTAAAAAGGACTGTGATAGTGCTTTGGGCAGCCCCTAGGAGCAGCATCTAGTGAAGTTTGAAAATTCTTGGAGAGAGGCTTTTAGATGACTTTTTTTTGAAATTATTTTTATTTTTACACGAAGTTTTTTTAAAGTAAGAAATTGTGGTTGAGGATACATAATGTAGAATTTACCATTTCAACCATTTCTTCAGGCACAGTGGCAGGAAGAACATTCACATTGTTGTGTAACCACCACTATCATTCATCTTTGGAACTTTTTTTATCTTCCCAAACGAAACTCTGCATCCCTTAGACACGAGCTCCCCATCCTTCCTCTGCCCCCAGCCCCTGGCAACCCCCATTCTACTTTCTGTCTCTGTGACTTTGACTTCTGTAGGCACCTCACACAAATGGAATCACACAGTATTTGTCTTCTGGTGACTGGCTTATTTTACATAGCATAATGTCCTCAAGGTTCATTCGGGCCCTATTGTGCCGGAATTTCCTTCCTTTTTAAAGCTAAGTAATATTCCACTGTGTGTATAGACTGCATTTTGTTTGTCCATTTGTCTGTCAATGGACACTTGCGATGCTAACTGGTGCCTTTGGATAAAACATGGAAAAGATTAGGGAACTGAGAGGGTCAGGCGGAATTCAAAGCTAGAGGGGCACACGGAGTCAAGGCTCAGGGGGGCATTTTTGCTGGCCCTGCCTGGATGCGGGAAGGGGCATCCATCCCACTGAGACTGACACAAGAAAGCCAGGGGAGGAATAGGAGAATGTAGGTAGGCTGTGGGCATGGGCCTGGGACCCCAGGGCAGATCCTTTCCCAGAGCCTCCGTTTTCTTGGTAGATGTAGAAGGGAGGCTGCACTGGAAAGGGGCCTGCCAGGGAAGGGATGACTGCAGTGTAAAAAGCCAGGTTTAGAGTCCACGCGGGGGCCAGAGAAGTGCCCTCTGCAGGTGGAACACCTGGCTGCCCCATGTAGGGTTTCCTTCTGTAACTCCCAGGGGCTCCACCGTACTCATAGTTTCTTCTTTGTTTTCCCTGCTCTCTGAGTTGTTGAATTAGGTTTGGGATTAGAATTGTGTGATGTTAAAATCATTGTTATGCAATTCACAGTCGCAAAGATGCAGAGTCAACCTAAATGCCCATCAGCTGATCAATGGATGACCAGCAGTGGATATACATATCTGTGTCCATGGAATACTCTCTGGCCATAAGAAAGAACAAAATAATGTCTTAGCAACTTGGATGAAATTGGAGAGCATTATCCTAAGTGGAGTAATGCAGAAACAGAAAACCAAACACTACATGTTCTCACTTGTAAGTGGCAGCTAAGCTAAGGGTGTGCAGAGGCACAGAGGAGGGTATAATGGACACTAGAAGGGCGATCGGAAGATGGGGATGGACGACCAATTTCCCATTGGGAACAGGGTGCACTAATGGGGATGATGGGTGCACTTAAAACCCAGACTTTTTCACCTCTATATAGAGCAGCCTTGTAACCAAAAACCATTTGGACCCCTACAGCTATTAAAATAAAGAACATTAAAAAAAAAAAATCAGTGCCACGGGGACCTTGAAACAGAGACAAATCCAAAGACCTTCTTCGTGGAAGTACATCTCTCTGGAGCACCACCTTCTAGAATCCAGCACTCTGGCCCAGCCTGCATGTGAGACATCTGACTTAATGACAGCTGGTATCCACAGGTGGCCCAGAGCTGAGTCTTTGGGAAGAAATGATGGTCCTATCCTGGTGCAGCACTTCCCAGCTGTGGGGACTGGGTGGCTTTTGAGCAACTCTGAGCCTTGGTGTGTCCCTCCACCTGCATAGATTGATGATAGATGCTGTGGGGTAGGGTTGTGGAGCATGAATGAGAATAATACAGCTAAAATACCACACAGCTCTGGGCCACCGCTAAGGATTCAATGTGCTTACTGCGGGGCTCTGGTCATAGGGCTTGGCCTTTACAGACTGCAGTCCTTTTGCCATCACACTCCAGCCTCGTGCATTAAAGTTGCCCCTCCCCCAGTCTCCCCACTTAATCTTAATCCCTTTCTAATCTGCCCGTGGTGGTGAGAAGATATCAAGTGTCCGCAGCCTGGTTTGGTGAGTGTCCCTCCCTGTTCTGTGTGAGGCTTCTGGCATGGCAGGTCCGATATGATTTCATGTATTATTTGGGCTCATTCACTGGGGCTATTTTGGAAGCCTGGCTTTGTGGGGCTTCTGGGAACTTGGCTGGGCATTATGCATCCACTCTAGTCTGCCGTGCTGAAACTGCTGTCTCTTACAGCACATGGCCCTAAACCGGTGGGAAGGTTGCTGGGAAAGCTGGTGAAATTGAGCTTCTTAGGTTCCCAGGAAAGAACAGACAGAAAGACAGACAGACAGAAGAGATGGGTGCGGGGAAAGAGGTCAGAGGCTCTCTTCTCCTCAGAGAAGTTACTGACCTTGGTTGTGAACTTGATGAGGAAAGAGAGGTAGAGAAAGACAGAGGCAGGTTTTCTTGGTCCTGAGTCCCAGCGATGGGGACAGGAGGTCTCTAGAGGCCAACACTGCAAAGGAGAAGGGAGGAAAAAAGGAAGGTGTAGAAGGAAAAAGAGAGAAAGAAAAGAAGGGGAAATGAGAGACAGCGAGAGGGAGATGGAGAGAGTGAGAGAGAGGGAGACAGAGCGAGAGAGAGAGAGAGAGAGAGAGACAGAGAGACAGAAGTAGGAGGGGTCTGGTAGAAAGAGGACGCTGCCCAGTGGGCATTACGTGACTTATTTTGCTTCCAACTCCCACATCAGTAAGCTATTCTGCCCCTTCCCCCCAGTGCTCTTTGGGGGATCAGAACCTTTCTTCTTATTGGGTCTGAAAATGTAAGTTTTTATAGTAGAGTTTCTTTTTTTTTTTTTTTTTGAGTTGGAGTCTCACGCTGTTGCCCAGGCTGGAGTGCAGTGGCACACTCCTGGACACTGCAGCCTTGACCTGCTGGGCTCAGGCGATCCTTCCTCCTCAGCCTTCCAAGTAGCCGGGACTACAGGTGCACACTACCACGGCAGGCTAATTTTTTTTTTTTTTTTTTATTTATTGTAGAGAAGAGGTCTCACCAAGTTGTCTAGATGGGCCTTGAACCTGCAGGCTCAGGCAGTCCACTCGCCTCGGCCTCCCAAAGTGCTGGGATTACAGGCTGAGCCATGGAGTCCAACCTATAGTAGAGTTTCTAAGAAAAGGAACTTTGAGAGGAAAGGGTGACAAGCAAAGGTGCTTTCTGAGCTCACAAGGTGGCTCTGCCTAGGCTCTTGCTTTCCTTCTAAGAGGACAGGTCTCAGCTGCCCTCTGGTCCCTGACCCTGGGCTGTATACATCTGCGGGTCCTCAATGTATAGAGTGTCTTCTGTGTGCTGAAACTCTTCCAACACGCTATCTGCCTTTGTACTCGATTTGGGCCTTTGAGGCAGATGTCATCAGTCCCGTTGTACCGATGAGGGGTCCTTGGCTTGAAAAGGTTAAGTAGCACATTCCAGCTCACCCAGCTCTGTTTAGTGACAGCCAGTTCTCAACCTCAGTTCTGCCCAGCTCCAAAGTTGTTCCTTATGGTACTTTATGCAATGCACGTATTCTGCTGATTCTGTCTCCAAAATATGACTCCACGCGCTCAACCTTCCTTGACGCACTTAATGTATCCAGGTCAGGTCGCCACCATCTTTACCTAGCAACTCACTATAGTTTCTTGATTGATCTTCCCGTTCTGTTTTTGTCTCTCCAATGTGTTTCCCATAGACCTGCTAGAGAAATCATCTTGAAAGGTAAATTGGACCGGGCTCAGTGGCTCAGCCTGTAGTCCCAGCACTTTGGGAGATCGAGGCGAGTAGATTGCCTGAGGCTGTGGGTTCAAGACCAGCCCGGGCACCTTGGCAAGACCTTGTCTCTACAATAAACCAAAAATTAGCCGGGTGTGGTAGCGCGTACCTGTAGCTCCAGCTACTTGGAAGTAGAGGTGAAAGGTTCGCTGGAGCCCAGCAGGTCAATGCTGGGGTGACCAGTGGGGGCTGTGAGTGTGCCACTACACTCCAGTCTGGGCAACAGAGTGAGACTCCAACTAA
>NW_007251042.1:1730179-1766436 GCF_000164805.1 Carlito syrichta
AAAAAAAAAAAAAAAAAAAAAAAAAAGATAAATTGACCCACGTCATGCCTACACATAAGACTCCTCAAGTGCTTCCCAGTGCATTTGAACTAAAATCTAGACTTCTCTCCATGGCCCATAGGTTCTGTGAGAGCTGGCTTCCTCTCTCAGAGGGTCTGAAATGCACTTTGCAGGCTCGTTGGTACCGCTATCTTCTTGGCTCAGCATATTCCAATCACATTGGACATTTGGTTCTTTTTCAGCTCAGGACCGTAGCACATACTGCTGTTTTAAAAAGGAAAAATGTTACCTCCAAAATTCATCTGGTGAATCCTTTTTCAAATTTTGAGTCTCAGCTTAAAAGTCAATTCCTTACAGAGTAGAGGCCATCCCTGAATTCCTAACCTGAATTAAACCCTCCCTGTGCTTGGAGTTTCTTGGTAGGCAAAGAAAGAAACATGATATGTTACAAAGATCTCATTGTCAGAAAAGAGAGAGAATGTTAGTTCTTCATAGTGAGAGTTTCCTCTGTCATTGACGTAAAAAAATAAATTTATTTTATGGGGCCTTCTTTGGAATTACAGGCCAATGTAAATGACAGATTGTCTTCAATCAAAACCATATGATTAAGGGTGAATGGGTGGACAGAAAATGCTAAAAGGTCCCAGAGGCCTCTGTGGGAGGGGTTGGCCAGGGAAGGCTTCACGGAGGAGGCAAGAACTTTGCCTTGCTGTTGGGAAGGATTTGGAATACCTTGAGATGAAGACATCTTGAGCGGAGCTTGATTAAGTGTGGAAATCAAAGCCCATGAAAGATTCTAACACATCGCCTAGCATGTAGTAGTTGCACGGTCTAAGTTTAGCTTAGTTTTTTCTAGTCTCTGAAGGTTACTGTTTGTCTCTCTAATGCACACCTTGACCATGGGATCCAGTGCTGCTTTTATAAAGGGGCTAATCCCTGTCCACCTTCTGCGTCCGCTTTCTCCTTGTTCACTCAAACATTTTGGCAACTCTGCCCCACGGGATGGGACAGAAAACTAGCCACCATTGGCGCTTGTTGAGTGAACCCCAGAAGGTGCTTGCCTAAGTGTCCTGCTCTGGCTGCAGCAATTCTGTCCTGGGACTCTAACTCACAAGGGCCAGTGTCTGACCCTAGCTCCTCAGGCTGTCGTCCATTTGTGCTAAAAAGAGCCACAGGAAACCTGCATGCAAGTGTGTGGGGGAGGAAGTGGACAGAGTGGCACTAGAAAGCGACTAGGTGCTGCACCCATTCGCTCAAGCATCGTTTCCAAAAACATCTGACTTAAGTTTCTTTACATTGTCAGGAAGGCTTTTAAAGACCAGCTGCCTCTTATTAATTGTGTTTGGGCTGATCCTCTTCCCACCAGCCCTGCTCTCGGGCTGTGCCAGCATAAACGACCTGGTGGAAGCGGAGGACACGCCGAGTGACGTCAGTGGCTGGGTCTGAGCTTCAGATCTCAGCCCAAGCAGCTGAGAACACAGCACCTTGGTCCCCTTCCAGTGAGAATATAAAATACTCTATCCACTGCCCAAGAGGGCTCACAAAGCTTGGGCGACCCGAAAGATGCAAGGGCCTCCAGAGCAAACCCAGAAGCGGGACTGACCTTACATGAAGGGAGAGCAGAGGGTGTCCACACTCTGTGACTTCAGAGGTGGCCGGTAGCCCCAGGCACATGAATATCTCTATTAGGGAAATGCGTGGGTCTTGGGAGTCAAGGAGCCCTGAGTTTGAATGGAGGCATCTGCTAGATGTATGGCCTTGGACAAGTTATCTAATATCTCTGTGCAGTGTTTCCTCAAATGTACAATGTGAGTGATGGTACCAGTGCCCACCTCAGAGACTTGTTGAGATTTCGATGTTGCTTTATGTGAAGAGCCCACCGCAGACAGACATTGGTGCATAATAGATGTTCAATAAGTGTTTCCTTCCTCCCTCCCTCTCTCCCTTCTTCCTTCTTTCTCTTTCCCACTCCTTCCTTCCTTCTCCTTCAGAGAAAACTAACACCCGGTTCTCTGCAGGGGTTACATAGGGGGTAAAATCAATAAGGAACAAGCCTATCCTTGTTGTGCAAATCCTTAAAGGCTCAGGAATCAGAGTTACCAGGTACCTCTGAAGATGGAGTTACAAGGGCAAAAAGCAGAGATAAGCTGCTGGAAAATGTGCATAAGGGCCGGGGGTGTAATCCTAGCATTTCGGGAGGCTGAGCGGGGGGATTGCTTGAGTTTAAGACCAGCCTGGGCAGCATTGCAAGATTCCATCTTTAAAAAAAAAAAAAAAAAAAAATTAGCCTGGTGTGGAGGCGTGTGTCTGTAGTCCCAGCTACTTGAGAGATTAAGGCAGGAGGATTGCTTGAGCTCAGGAGTTTGAGACTGCAGTGAGCCGTGATCATACCACTATACTCCAACCTGGGTGACAGAGTGAGACTCTGTCTCAAAAAAAAAAACTGTGTGTAAGGAACTGTTAGATACCTCTCTTCTCTCTCCCATCTTCTGGCAACCAGGCAACTGTTCCTTTACTTACTGCCCACTCCCCATCCCTGGAGATTAATGCTGGCACTCAGATAATGTGCTGGCAAGAGGGTGCTGAGTGACACTTTGCACAGTGAACAGTGAGATTCCCTTGGCCTCTCCTGCCGCCGAGCCACTCAACAGGGGCAGCTGGGTGAGGAGCTTGCCTGCCCCAGACACAAGGCCTGACAGATGGATGGAGCCTCCCTCTAACTCTGGAGAAGCTCATGAGGCAATAAGCTCTGCCCATGCATGAAGAAACTCTACTAAACGTTTAGTGCCTACTCATTAGGTATGAAAAGAAGCCAACAATCACCAATATCTGAAGCAAGATTATAATGTGTAAGATGGGGACCCTGACAGACAAGTGAGTAGAAGAAAGGAGTAGAGACAGTGTAATTAAAATATGATTGTAGAGATTTTAAAAACCACTAAGAAATGTTGAGGAAACCTCTCAGAAAGCAGAACTGAAGAATAGAAGTGATAGAAGAGATGGGAGAATGAGAGGATAAGTTCAGAAGTTCAAGCATCTGACTACTAGGAGCTCCAGAAAGAGAAGAAATAGAAAAAAGACGTAGTTAATTATCAAAGAAATGGAGACAACATATTTATATCTTCTGAAGACCTGGGTTTCCAGTGAGTGCCTAGTATAATAGGTGAAAAACAACTCTCATGCAGAGCTCATCGTTGTGAAATATCAGGACCCTAAGGAAAAACATAGAAGTTTCCAAAAGCTACCAGAGAAGAACAGACTATATACAAGGGACCAGGAGTCAGGCTAAGACAGGACTTCTCAACAATTTGAAGATGGTGCAGCCATATCATCAACACTCTGAGAGAAATAATTTTCAACCGAGAGCCTCCGTCCTAACCAAATGCCTGGTTGAGAGTAAAGGCAGAATTGCAAGGTCTCAAACAGAGAGCCTTCCTTTCACTTCTTTTCAGAAAGCTACTGTAGGATGTACCCCATCAAAATGAGAGTAAAAACCAAGAAATAGAAAAGCTTAGGATCTAGGAATCAGGGTCTCTGAAATGAAAGGAAGTGAAGAAAAATTAGCAAGATAATGATGAAGGGAAGCCCCAGACGACAGCTGGGCAGCTGGCCCAGACACTAATCCTTCCATATGGAACAGACGATGGAGGGATTATATGAGAGACAAATAATAAGTGGTGGATTTCTTCCTGTGTTTCACTGTATTGAGAAGAGTTTTACTGTTCTTTTGGAAAGTAGGGGACCGAATTAGAGTAGAGAAAGACAAAAGAGGCAATTGTGTGAAAATAAAATATGTTTAAGGAAAAACAGATACAATCACAGTGCTCTAAATGTATGAAATCTATATCGACATATCCATATGACTTTTTTTTTTTTTTTGAGTTGGAGTCTCACTCTGTCGCCCAGACTGGAGTGCAGTGGCTCGCTCCCGGCCACCACAGCCTCGACCTGCTGAGTTCTGGCAATCCTTCCGCCTCAGTCTTCCAAGGAGCTGGAACTACAGGCGCATGCTACCACGCCCGGCTAATTTTTTGATTTTATTGTAGAGATGAGGTCTCACCAAGTTGCCCAGGTGGGTCTTGAACCCACGGGCTCAGGCAATCTGTTCGTATTGGCCTCCCAAAGTGCTGGGATTACAGGCTGAGCCACTGAGCCCGGTCCATATGACATTTATTTATTTATTTATTGGGACAAGTTCTCACCCTGTCACCCAGGTTGGAGTGCAGTGGCACCATCAAAGCTCACTACAACCTCAAACTCCTGGGTTCAAGCGATCCTCCTGCTTGAGCCCCATAAGAAGCTGGGACACAGGCACACACCACCATGCCTAGTTGAATATTGAATAACAACCACCGATTATGATATAGCACTAGGGGGTGGATGAAGGGAGGAGAAAAAAGCATGTTTGTATGCCTAGTAGGGGATGGTGAGGGGTGAGTAGGGTGAGCTGAATCCTTATCGTCCATAGTAGAGAGAAAAAAGATAATGTCTAAATATGAAAAGCTAAAGATGGAATAGAATACACATAAGTTAATCAGAAAAATGGGGATTACAGGAAAATATTTACAGAATTTGTAGTCCTATAGTGGTATAAGTATTGTAGTATAGTTTCAGAGGCTATGTTTACATGTTACTTTAATTAAAAAAAATGAATGGAAAGTGTTTATTGCACAGTGTGACTATGAAGACCACCACCTAGAAGTAGGATATTGTGTGGCATCTTGAGTCCCTGTCACTTTTTTTTGGTAAAGATAGGAGAGGCCTGAGTGCAATTATAAGCTAAAGTCAGAGGGAAGAATAGAGAGAGGGAAGGTGCAGAAGAGGAGGGGGGATTCATGTTATGGGGATGGTGTCTAAGGCAGAGGTGGCTGAATGGATGCACCTCGGAACACAGCCTGGAGAAGAAACAACAGGTACAGAAACATTTGGGAAGATGAGGGAGATTATACCTGAGCATCCTTTTGTGTGTATGTGAAATAAGAGGCAAGATAGCTTATTCAGAGTGAAGATATTGTTAGTGAGAGAGTTTGAGGAGAGTATTAAAATTGGAATCAGGCCAGTGATGGTGGCTCACACCTGTAATCCCAGTGTGATTGGCTTTGGGAGGCCATGGCAGGAAGATCACTTGAGTCCAGGAATTTGAGGCCATAGTGAGCCATGATTTCACCACTGCACTCCAGCTGGGTCAATAGAGTGAGACCCTGTCTCGGAAAAAAAAAAAAGTTGAACTCTTTACTTCAGAGACTGGGGAAAGCAAGCTGACTCAGGGACATGACAGGATATATTAGAAGACGTGAGGCTTTAGCTGAGCAGGGAAACTCTATATTGGGAAATTGGGAATGGCAAGTCTCCCAGCTGTGATTTTTCTCTAGCACGTCCTGCAGTCTTGGGGGGTGTGGGTGGTTGGGGTCCTGGGAGCTTAATCAAGGAGCACAGCACAAGGGTAGAACCAGGGAGTCGAGGGTGATGGCGAGAGGCGGCTGATGTTCTGCCACTTAGGGTCTTGTCTAGACAAGGGTGGAGATGAAGCCAAGGAGTGTGAACAGCCTTGGAGAAAAGGCTTCAAGGGCCTGGGCGCTCTGTGACGCTGAGAGTAGGAAACAAGAGAGCAAGAGAGCTGCAAGGATGGGATGTTTTTGCAGCAGCTCCTAGAGTCCAAGAGGCTAAGATTTTTGAAGTTGATCAGTTACAGTGCGAGCAGTTGACCTTGGGACAGTGAGGCCAGGGTGCTGGGAGGGTGGCCCCCAGGTTGATGGTAGGGCTTAAGGTGGGAAAGAAGCGAGTGATTCAGTTGCCAAGTCTGATGAATGTCCTGGGGTTTCCTGGGAGGTCAGGACATGAATATCAGAGAATCAGAGAACGGCAGAGCCGGAGAGCTTGGAGACCCAAGGGCAGGGGCTTGTAACAAGGCCACGGAAAACTGGGAGACTATTCCAGTCGTGGTGTCTGGGCCATGGGAAAGTGTGCACTCCCCATTCCAGAGGGCTATAAAGGGAATTGATGATGTTGAGGAAGGTGAGTTTTATTTTTTATTTTTTCTGAGTTGGAGTCTTACTCTGTCGCCCAAGTTGGAGTGCGGTGGCACGTTCAGGGCCACCACAGCCTCGTCCTGCCTCGTCCTACTGGGCTCCAGCATCCTTCCACCTCAGCCTTCCAAGTAACTGGAACCACAGACATGTGCCACCATGCCCAACTAATTTTTGATTTATGGTAGAGACGAGGTCTCTCCATGTTGTCCAGGCTGGTCTCAAACCCCTGAGTTCAGGCAATCCTCTCGCCTCCGCCTCCCAAAGTGCTGGAATGATAGGCTTGAGCCACTGTGCCCGGCTAGGGTGAGCTTTCGACAAGGCTGGTGGGTAGAGGGAGCTCCTTTCGAAGGTGGGGTTTCGAGGCACAGGGAAGCAGAGAGGCATGCATTGTGCACTGAGATCAAAGAAGAGGGGCGGGAGCCCTGGCACTATCTGAATTGAAGGGTTTGATATAAAAGTGTTAATGTGGAAATGTTTTCTTTTTTTTTTTTTGAGTTGGAATCTCACTCTGTCGCCTATACTGGAGTGCAGTGGCTGCTCCCAGGCACCGCAGCCTCCACCTGCTGGGCTCTGGCGATCCTTCCGCCTCAGCCTTCCGAGTAGCCGGAATTACAGGCATGCGCTACCACGCCTGGCTGATTTTTTGATTTATTGTAGAGATGAGGTCTCGCTGCCCAGGCGGGTCTCGATCCTGCTGGCTCAGGCAATCCACTTACCTCAGTCTCCCAAAGGCGTGGGATTACAGGCTGAGCCACCGAGCCCGGCGAAATGTTTTCTTTCATTGGAAGACAAACAGATCTCCAGATGAGAGAGATGAAGAGAAGGGTGAGGCATAGTGCATTGACTAATCTGGCTCCTAAGAGCACCCCAAATGGAAAACAAGCAAGCAAAGGAACCCTAAAGATGCCAGGGAGGAGGGAGATTCCTATGACATTGAACTGGCTGGAATCCAACCAGTTATTTCAGTTTAATACTTTGTTATAGGGCAACCCAAGGCTAGCAGCTTCTGATAAGCATAATTAAGCAAGACTTATTTGAGGATTGGGTGTTTCTTAGAATCTTATCTTTCTCCAGGACTAAAATCACATTGGGAACTTAGGATGACATCTTCTTGAGCTGGAATCCTATTAAAATGAATTTTGTTACCTCTCAGAACTGCCCCACATTGACCCCCCCTCCTTTTTTATTTTATTTTATTTTATTTTTGAGTCAGAGTCCCACTCTGTCACCCAGGCTGAAGTGCAGTGGCATGATCACGGCTCACCGAAGCCTCAACCTCCTAGGCTCGGGTAATCCTTCTGCTTCAGTTTTCTGAGTAGCTGGGACTACACGTGTGCACAACTACACCTGGCTAATTTTTTTCTTTTTTTGTAGAAGTTAGATCTCGCCATGTTGTCTAAGCTGGTCTCGAACCCCTGGGCTCAAGCAATTCTTCTGCCTTAGCCTTCCAAAGTGCTGAGATTACAGGTGTGAGCCACTACACCTGGCCTTGAGCTTCTTAGACTTATTCTAAAGAGCAGGGGCGGGAGCCCTGGCACTAACTGGATTTAAGGGTTTGATATAAAAGGGTTTGAAGAATAAGTCTAAGAAGAAGTTAGACTTATTCTCTTCTTATCCCTTACTGACAGTATCTTCCAGGCTTTTTCATAGCTTTGCAAACAGATCTGAAGATCTGCTTGTCTTTTAAAGAAAAAAACCATTTCCGCATCAAAACTTTTGTATCAAACCCTTAAGACTAGTTAGTGCCAGGGCTTCCACCCCTCCTCATAAACCCCCATTCTGAAACAAGTCAATGTTCCCTTCCATCTCTTCCTGTCTTGTTCCATTTCCTAACTATTGCTTGAGATAACCACACATTTGTGTGGGCTAGCATCACTACACACTTCTTAGGAATTCTTCCCACTTCAAGAAAAACTGAGGGTAAAAGCCATTTCCCTCAATATATTTTAATCTTCCTATTACCTTTCCCAATGTACCTGCAGCTCTACTTTTGTGACTTTTGGCAGTCTCAGAATTACTTCTGCTCTGTGCTCAGGGCCAGCTGCCTTTCCTGTGCTTTTGACTACAGCTCCTATCACACTGATGATTTAACCCACCCCTCATCACTCCCTCACCTTGGCTAATAACCTTGATCTTTCTCTCTCCTGACAGTTCCTTCCTTTCAGTCTATAAACAGTTCTTTCCCATCTAAAAACACCAAAGTGCCCCTAACTCTCCCTTAACCTCTAAATCCCCCTTTTCAAAATCCTGCTGACATGGCTCTTTTGATGTCACAAGTGTCTCCGTAATGGTCATAGCCAAAGAATTTCTTTTTTGAACTGAGCTTTCTATTACTTTCTTTTGCATCTGATACTATCGATGACTCTCAGGAGTGCATGTTATGTGCTGGCTTTTAGAACTCTCCAGCCTTCTGATTTTTCCTGTGCGTTCCTTTTAGTAACTGTCTCTTTCAGGAACTCCCCGTCTTCTGCCCACCTTCTTGGTGTTTGGGTTCCCTCGGGTCCTGTCCTTGGCCCACGGACTCATCATCTCTTTAAACCAGCTCTGTTTCTGGTGACAAGTGCCCCCCACTTCCTGACCCCATTTCTAAACCACCACCTGGACCTGCCAGTTTTTCCTTCTAATTAATTTTTGAATGTGTCCCCTCATCTCCATTCCTATTATAAACACCCTCATTTGGGTCTTTGTTACTTTTGAACTTACCATTGTCACCGTTTCCTGACTTATCGCTACTTCTGATCTCGTCCCCGTTAAACCCACCCTTCGTAGGCCTGTGGCAATGATGTGTTTAAAACACTGATCTAACCACGTCACTCCCCTTTCTAAACCCTTCCAATGGCTCCACGCTGTCTATAGGAGAAAGTTCAAACTTCCAAACACAGCAGCGCAAAACCCAGCACGAACCAGCCTCTCCAGATCTCTCTGCCTCCTCTGCCCTTCCTTCCTTCCTGCCTGTTTCACGTTTATGCTCTAACAATACCAGCGGCCTCAGCCTTCTCAGCCCGTGCTGGGCTCCCACTCACATCAGGCTTTTGCTTAGATTGTCTTCTTGGTGAGGATGTGGAAATGTTTTCTTTCACTGGAAGACAAACAGATCTCCAGATGTGACTTTGCTGTACAAGCCCCTTCTTTGAGTCATTCCTACTCATCCTTTGGGACCCAGGTCAGGAGAAACCTCCTCCAGGAGGTCTTCCTTGAGTCCTCAGACAGCTTCTGCTCAGGGTCCTCCAAAGTCTGCATACTTAGGAGCACTGTGGCATAACGAAAAGAATAAGGACTGTAGAGGAAGACTGACCTAGATATAAGTGGCAGCGTGGACACCTTGGACAAGGAGTTTTCAATTTTGAGCCTCAGTTTTGTCATCTGGTGACTGGGGATAAGGGCATTTAATTTATGGGGCTACTGGAAGGATCATCTTAAATAATGGTCATGTAGCGCCGGGCATATAGTAGGCACTCAATAAATGGCAGCTATTATTATTTGCATCTCCGTCGCGGTGACACATATAGAACTATCCCAATATTTTTTATAATCCAGGTGTAGGAAGGATCCTTGTTTTTGCTTTTTAATCCTTTTAACCCTGGTTATTAATGCATGAGGGATTACCTGGAATTTAGTCTTATTGCCTTTTTTTTTGGTCAGGGTCTCACTATCATCCAGGCTGGAGGACAGTGGCACTACCACGGCTCACCACAGCCTCAAACTCCTGCACTATAGCAATCCTCCTGCCTCAGCCTTCCAAGTAGCTGTAACCACAAGCGTGCAACACCATGTCCAGGTAATTTTTGTTGTTGTATGTAGAAATAAATTCTCACTGTTTTGTCCAGGCTAGTCTCAAACTCCTAGGCACAAGCAATCCTCCCGCCATGGCCTCCCAAAGTATTGGGATTACAGGCATGAACCACTGCCTGCTAAATATGGGCTCTTCTAGACAAGTGTTGCTAATCAGTGGTGACTTGGCACTGTGCAGGGGTAGAGATTGAAGGTTAAGAAATGGTTATTCTCCAGCTCAGGCTCTGTGACAGTTTCTATGTCTCCCTAGAGTTTTTCTAGCCTTTTTCAGGCCCCACACCTTATCACAATGGAAGGATATAATTCTTTTTTGGAGGGGTTGTGTAGCTATCAAAAGAACAGAACAGTCTGGGCTCGGTGGCTCAGTCTGTCATCCCGGCACTTTGGGAGGCCAAGGCAAGTGAATTGCCTGAGCCCATGGGTTGAGACCAGCCTGGGCAAGTTGGCAAGACCTTGTCACTTCAATAAACAAACAAAAAAATTAGCCGGACGTGGTAGCGCGCACCTGTAGTTCCGGCTACTTGGAAGGCCCAGGCAGTAAGGATCGCCAGAGCCCAGCAGGTTGACGTTGGGGTGACTGTGAGTGTGCCACTGCATTCCAGCCTGGGCAACAGCATGAGACTCCAACTCAAAAAAAAAAGAACAGAACAAGGTTGCCTGAATGGTTATGATATCTGTGCCTAGTTTGCTTGTTCCCATGTCTACATCCGGGAATGGTGTTACAAATGGAAGCCTTTGAAGAGAGGCTGTCCCATGGTGCCGCTCCCTGTCTTCTAACCTGTTTTCTCTTCCTTTGCCCCCTTCCCTTCCACAGGAAACTCCACCTGTCCCCACAGGAAGCGCCAGCCATTCACTCCTGCACTTTATAAGATTGACTCTCTCTTGCTTTGGCTGGATGCTGATGGAGTTGTCCCAATTTTCACCATTGCCGCCAGTTGGGGTGGTGGTGGGCTCTAATTTTGAAAGTAAAGATGGAGGTGGATGCTGTGATTTCCATGTGATCTCTCCATCCCTTTAAATGAAAGCCAAGCTCACCTTACTAAGGGAGGCAACACAATGGGGGTTTATTTGAGGAAAATCGATTTCTTCTCTTGTGATTTGTCTAAGCCTGTTGCAGTACAATAAAACTTTCCATCACTGTTAAGCAGTATTCCACCACGGTGGCCACAAATGCTGTTAAGCCTAGGTCAGTTGGTAACAGGTTTAATTAGATTTCTTATAGTTTCAAAATACCCTTTCCATGGAATGGGGGAGGGGGCGTACCACTAAATTTTGACACATACACTTACCTGTTAATGTGTCTGTATTGCAGAGTAGATTGTGAGTTTCTTAAGAGTAGGGGTCGTATTTAACTCATTCCAGTACCCTCAGTCTCTCTCACTGTGCCTGCCTCGAAGAAGGCTTTCATGTATGCTTGTTGACTGTGTAAATAAATCCCAATGTTTGAGGAGAACTTTCTAACCTTTTCTTTCTTTTGTCAATGGTGTCAGTTTAGAGCATAGATTTACATGAGTTTTTCCCTATTGCAGCTCTTTTCTTCTTGGGAGGCTTGTAACCCAACGCAGGGGGACTTTGGAAGCTCACATCAGACCTGAAGAACATTTCCAATGATGGTTGGATGTTGATATCCATTAATTCACTCAGCAGATATTTACTGAAGTTCTACTATACGCTTGGCAATGTGTGAGATGCTGGGACCACAAGTGAACAAGAGAGACAGCCCTTCTAGAATTTACAACTTCACTCTCAATTCTTAATCTTTAGGCAGTTGTGCAAAGTGAGTTTTAATGAAAGGCGAAGCACTCCATGGTGTGATTTCAGAGGAATTCTCCCGTGCTCCAGTGTGATATTCAACATGGACTTTAGAGTTGTATTATTTTGTCACTTTAATGTGTTTCATAAATAACCCCTGGACAGATGGTATTTACTAGTATTTAATGCACTTATATGAACAGAGGATTTGAGAGCAGGCTTTGATTTGGGAGGAGGAAAGACAGTGGAACTCTCTGGCTCCTGTGTTTGGAGAAAATAAAAACTACTAATGTGGAAGGAGGGGGTCCTAGCGACTGACCCAGAGGGGCAGGGTCGTGCGGGTTAGAGCCGACAGTCCTGGAACTCTGAACTGTTGGGAATTCTCCAGTCTGTGGGAAGTTAGGCTAGGTGACTCCAAGTTTCTTCTAAATAGCTAAATAGCTAGCAGTCAATTGCTTTGAGTACTGTGAGACTCTGACCAACTTATTTAAAAACTACTTATAAAATTCTTTATATGACATATGTGCATTATGAAGCAGTTGGAAATATAGAAAAATATAAATACGAAGGAAATGCATCGCTCATAATTCTACAAGTATCAACTGTAGTTGGTCCACTGCATCTGTGGGCCCCACATCTGCAGATTCAACCAATGGAGGGATGGAAAATAATCAGGAAAAAAACCTGTGAAAAACAACAATAAAAAGACTACAAATACAGTATAACACCTATTTGTACAAAAGTAATACAGATAAAAGACATTATAGTATGATAATTAGAGCAACACGGTATAACAACTATTGACAGAGCGCTTACATTGTATTGGGTATTATAAGTAATGTAGAGATAATTTAATGTATACAAGAGAATGTGCACGGATTATATGCAAATATGACACCATTACAGACTAGATCTTGGTACATGGGTGGATTTTGGTATCCAAGGAAGGTCCTGGAACCAATCCCCTGCAGATACCAAGAGATAACTGTACTGATATTTTGACATTTATTGTTCAGGCTTTTCTTCCACATTTTAGGGCAAATTGAGAAGCAGATGAAGTCTCTGGTGCTTGCTCCTGTCTTCTCTCTGGTTCCTTTTGCCTTTCCTTTCTGTTTATCCTTCATTCAGTTGCTTCCCACTTTTTCCCACCACCCCATCTCAAACTTGCTTTAAAGAAAAAGATCACATTACTTTAAAAAATGTCTTGTGGAAAAAAATGTCTCGTGGGATCAAGTAAGTCAGTGTGCCATTTCTACCAGTAATATCTGCAATCTAATCCTTGTTCTTGACTATAGAAATAGAGGTTTCTGCTGGGCTTGGTGTCTCAGCCTGTCACCTAGCACTTTGGGAGGCTGAGGTGAGTGTATTGCCCGAACCCTCGGGTTCAAGACCAGCTCGAGCAACTTGGCGAGACCTCATTTCTACAATAAATAAATACATAATTAGCCAGGCACGGTAGTGTGCTCCTGTAATTTCGGCTACTTGGAAGGCTGAGGCGGAAGGATCACTGGAGCCCAGCAGGTCGACACTGGGGTGGCTGTGAGTGTGCCACTGTCCAGCCTGGGTGACAAGAGGTTTCTCATTTGAGGGCTTGTCTCAAACTCTAGGAGCACGTGCTTATGATGGTATCTAGGGGCAAAAGGATCCTCCGTGTGCCCCTGAAATGATCACCATCCCAGATCCCATTCTCTGTATTTATTGGCTCTAACTTTGACCAGTTAAGTTGTCATTTCTGTCAGTCGTGCCTCTTTGTTACAAGTAACAGTCTACAATAGCCAATTTAAACAAAACGAGGCTTATTAAAGAATGTTTCATACCTTACAAAATCTCTGGGAGGGCCATATCACCAGACTGGAAGCCGCACAGCTGAGAACAACCTATCTGGGAACCACGTGACTAGGAACCACCCAGAGCTACAGCGTGGAGCTGTTCTAGCAAAAATACCCGTGATGCCACCTCCCCCTCACCTGGCACTAATCATGTCCGGGGCTGTCCCAGAAGAGCCAGACACCTCCACCACCACACTTGCCCCAGAATTCATCTGCTTGGGCTCAGCCACTGCCTTGCATGATTCCCTTTTGCGTCCACGTCTCATGCGGATCTGATCAGTCACTTGCCTGTAACTGAGCAGCAAGGCAGTCTGGGAAATATAGTGCCTTTGATTCTACTTGGGAAGATGTGTTAGAACCAGTAGGAGATCTCTTTCTATATATATCTATCTATTTCTCTATCTGTCTATCTATCTATCTATCTATCTATCTATCTATCTATCTATCTATCTACCTACCTACCTACCTACCTACCTACCTACCTACCTATCATCTACCTCTCTGTGTATGGAACTGGGTTAAATAGTTTTGGAGGCTGAGACATCCTGTGATCTGCCATTTGCAAGCTGGAGACTCAGGAAAGCAGTGGTATAGTTTCGATCCAAGCTTAGATGCCTGAGGACCAGCAGAATTGATGGTGTGAGTTCTAGTTTAAGACCAAAGGGCTGAGAATTGGGGGGATGATGACGTAAGTCTAAGTTTGAAGGCCAGAGAATCAGAGTGTTGGGAGCCGGCCACGGAGGCACACTGAGCTTTAAGGATCAGGAAGGGCTGTTGACCCCGAGACCACTAGGATGCATTTGGGAGCTATTGACCCCATTTCCTCCCCCTTTCTACTCAGCACTAACCAGATTAAGGTCCTATAAGCTCAAACATAAAAACTCTGAGACCGAGACAAACACAAGCTCACTTTAGAAGCTCATCGCTCCCATTCTTCCACAAACTGCAGTTTCGGCTTTCACACAACTTGCAATTCAAACTTGGGTCACATCTAAGAGCCTTAGTATTGGTCACAGGCTTCTGGGTTGTGATCTCAGGATTCACTGAAGTTGAATAAAGTGTAAATTGTGTAGAATATAGTTTTAGAAGACAGCCATTCTATTGAAAGAATGCGGCTGGATTACTTGCAGGTAGCCCACTGTGAACTTTGGACTGGGCCACATTCCAAACATTCTGGGATGAGCCAGTTTCGTTTGTAAAGTAAATACTTAAGCTTCTATAGAATTGTTTAATTTGGCATAAATCAATCAGCTTAGGATGAAAAAGGTTTATAGAATATGTCAGTCACGGATTAGGTTATCCTTTGTTATGGGATTTTAAGATTATCATATGAAAGGGGTTTAAAGGCAGTCATTGATTAAGTTTTCATGGATTAAGGTTTCTGGAGGGTAGCGGACGCCCCTCCCACATCTGACTTTGTGTATAAAAGACCGGTTGTAATTCCCAATAAAACATACATCGCTTCTACACTAGACCAGAGTCCAATCTCTTTCTCTCTCTCTCTTTCCCTCTTCCTTCTTCCCCCCAATCGCCAACGCCGTCTCCACCTTTGGGGTACCCTGAACCTGGCTGGAGCTGGTCTCCAGCATCAGAGTGCCAATGATACAAGTCCCAGTTCAAGGGAAGGAGAAGATTGATGTCTCTACTCAAGCAGTCAGGCAGAGGGAGAATTCCACTTTCCTTTGCCTCTTTGTTCTATTCAGGCCTTCAAGAGATGGGATGATGTACCCCCCTCCCATACTGGGGAGGACCATCTATCTGCTTTACTCAGTTCACCAATTCAGATGCTAATCTTGTCCAGATACCCCTCCAGAAGTAATATTTAACCAGGTATCTGGGCATGCTATCGCCCAGACAAGTTGACACACAAAATTAACCATCACAGAAAGTGAGACTCATAGTGATGGAAGTGACAATAATGTAGGGAAGGCCTTCAGAATTCAACACTGTGGTCCTTGGTTTAGAGGTCACATATGTGAGTTTTAGGGGTCAAGTGCCAGCCTCAGAATTCAGAATATTTGAGTCTTTATCTGTGTCTTCCCCTAATTGATGCATCTCCTGGTATATGCTTATAACCTTGGATTTGTGGTAGGATATCTCTTCTTGCTTTAGTTTTGACTAAACTTTAGCCCATTAAATAGGACCCAAGAGCTGGGTAGGCTAGGTAATGCCCTTAAAATGCATATTTTTCAGGTGAACTTTGTGCCTCTTACATGTTTGTGGCAATTTTTCAGAAAAAATTTGATATTATTTTGTTTTAAATGATTGTAATTGGCAACTCTTAAAGAGCAAGTTTATTGGATAATTCCATAGCTTTCTAACTAATATGATCTGTTCTTCCATAATAAAAACAATTTTCGTTTTCAAAAGTCTTCACAGGTGTTCCCCATGTCCCTCTTAATACTGCAAGAAGTGATTTTTTAAAAAGTAAACTGTGGTTTTTGGCTCATTAGGAAAATGCTATACATGTTATAATTCAGAGTTTATTTGAGATGAAATTCAAGTCCTTATTGTCATAATTTTCTAATGAGGATTTTCAGTGCTTCTCTGTTAGATGGATGTTAGGCTTTCAGTTCAGGAAAGGAATAAATATCTCATTTATCTTACAGGTTGATTTAGACAGCATGGGTGTCTCACCTTCCATTGTGATCTCTGAGCAAGTCTGGTTATACTTGTTCAAGGTAGAAAAAAAGTGGCGAATTTACGGATGAATTTTCAATATGCAGAACAAGGCCAAAATTGACACTTCATTTAATCAAAATCACGAACACAGCCTGAGCCCTGCCTGGTTCACTGTTTACAAGCATCATGCAAGTTAATTCCTGTTTATCTTAAGGCACAAACTGTCCATGTTTATGTTTCTGCCTCCTCCAAGGCCTTTCCTTATTTCCTCCCTGCTCGCCTCTCTCCCTTCCCATCTATCAGAAAAGCCCAGTGCCCCCAAATTCCCACAATACAGGCAGCCTGTTTCTCCCTGACAAACAAAAGAACCCTCCCCATAGAAATTTGCATTATCTTTCCAAAGTGACCTTTATGCTGAGGCTTCTGACTGCACGCTAGGTTTTGAAAAGTTTATACAGGGATGAAACGAATGAGGCTGAATTATGAAGTCTTTCCCTCCCCATCCCCATGTCTCACTTTGGGTGAGTCCAAATTACCCTGGACTGATTTGGAAGGGTCAATGAGCTGTTATAAAGTTTGTTTTTGGACTGGGCCAACTACTTCCTGCAGCCTTGTCTGGGCGTTGGAGCACTGGTCCTCTGAGAATGGTTGCAATGGGCACGAGGTCATGGAGAATGAGACGTTACTGGGAGTCATCAGGATATTTGTAGGCACCCTGGCTAAACGTGCTGTGTAAGACTTGATAACAGCAGAGCAGAGTTCCGGGGTTGCTGCCATGATACGGGCCAGGCCAGTTGAAGGTGAGGTACACGCAAGGTCTGTCTTCCCAGAATTTGCATAACCCCAGGCAAACTTTCCATGCAGGTTTGTTTCTCTAGGATTATTTTGCTGTCTAGTGAATGCTCCAAGGGTGGTGGTGCTGGACAACCTAGATGACTCCATTTGAAACCAGCTGTTTCTTCACTTTGATAGTTGGTTTGTGTCTACTCTTTCCCATGTGGGTGTGGTACAATGTAGAAAGAGAAGAGGAGCCAAGGAATCCTGTTTTATTCCTAGCTACACGGGCAAATTGGCTTCATGGAGAAGGACAGACCTTAGACTGGCAAATGGTACTTAGCCTGGGCTTTCAGATGCTTAGGGAGCTATGAGATCATCTCAATATTTAAAAATGACTTCTAGAAATGTACCTGAAAAGTGGTCCTACAGGCTACATAAAGCAAAACAATTCTTTGCTTTTGAATGAATAAGGCCATAACTATGTAGTCACGCTATAACGTGCTGTGCAGAGGCTGTGATTGGCTTCAAAAACATTATTTCCAGAATACACTTGGCGAGTCAAACCAATGTAACCTGTTATATTATCATGCTATCTGAATTAAAATGTTATAAAGATTATTACTAGTACTACTGTTGCTACTACTGAAAATAGTATCTTTGGTGGCTAATCTCTGAGGTATCCTGTAGCTCTGATGATCTACTAATTTCTAGTTAGGAGAGAAGAAGAGGCTACTGGGAGAATCCTCTTGAATGATGACGGCCATGTGGTGTCTCATTATGCAGTAGGAAAGTTTGACTCCAGCAACAGGTCTTTGGTGCCTTTCAGGAGCAAGCCTCCCTGCTCAAGCAGGGTCAGCACAAACTGGCTACCAATCACCTAGTAGGCTATGCTGGAAGAGTACCTACCTCTCCCTCTCACCCTCTGTCCTGTGGACAATTACCCTTTAATCTTCCAGGTACCAATGGGCTCCTTAAATCATTTGCTTGAATTACTTGATGTAAACAAGCTAAAAGGAGTTATATTATCAGAATGATCAACAATTCATAAATCTTCCCTAGGGTTACGTTGCCTACCTAGATAACCTTGGCTACTCCATAAAAGTGTGTTGAAATAAATGCTATAGATGCAATTTGGATTGTCAGTCAAAGCAAGTGAGTTATCTCTGAATCACTTGAAAATTTTGATCCTCAAAGGGGCCAGTCTGCTGGGTTAGTTTCTCAGCAAATGTCTTCTTCATGAAGAATCTGGATACATCATATGAAAAAAGACTGAAAAAAGAATGCTTAAGACATCCAAGCAGAAAAATCATTCTCAGGCTCCCTTGAGTACTTTGGGAGTTTGCTTTCACTTTGGTACTCTGGGATTTCATATTCAATCTTTAAAAAAATAAGGCCAGGTGGGGAGGCTCACTCTTGTAATCGTAGTGCTTTGGGAGGCTGAGGCAGGAGGATTGTTTGAGGCCAGGAGTTTAAGACTGGCCTGGGCAGCACGTGAGATTCTCTCTCTAAAAATAAAAAACAAACAAACAAACAAATAAATAAAGTGTGGTGTTTTCACCATGCAAACAAACAAACAATAACAAAAACAAAGGAAGGAAAGAAGGAAGGAAGCAAAACAGCTGTAGTTTTTGGATTCTGCTACCCAGAAGTGGTGACACCTCAGACATAGTAATGAAATTCAGACAGAAGAACATAGACATAGAAGTATTTGAGAAACTGACAAACCTACCCTTTCTTCTTTAAAAAGTCTAATGCATCCAACACATCAGCAGCTATATTTGCTGATGATTTTTTTTTTTTTTTTGAGTTGGAGTCTCACTCTGTTGCCCAGAGTGGAGTGCAGTGGCCGCTCCCAGCCACCGCAGCCTCGACCTGCTGGGCTCCAGTGATCCTTCCGCCTCAGGCTTCCGAGTAGCCAGAATTACAGGCATGCGCTACCACGCCTGGCTAATTTTTTGATTTATTGTAGAGATGAGGTCTCGCCTGCCCAGGTGGGTCTCGAACACGCAGGCTCAGGCAATCCACTCACCTCAGCCTCCCAAAGGTGCGGGATTACAGGCTGAGCCACCGAGCCCGACTGCTGATGATGTTTTAATGACACATACATAAACATCACATTCTGGGGCAGTTTTTAAAAAGAAACATAATAGCGGCTAACTTATATTGTTACCATGTTCTAGGCACCATGCTAAGCATTTTACATGTGTCATTGCGTTTAATCTTCATAGTCTGTCAGTACAGTAGAGGGTGTTATTTTTACAGATGAGAAAACGGAGGTTCAGCGTGGCACACTAACTTGTTTAACATTGTGTTCCAGACAGCTGTAGAGCCAGAACTTGAATTCAGGTCTCTGTGACTCTAAAGTCTACACTCCTAATCCATAATCGCTATTGTTTGTTGAACTGTACGCATTTCCTCACCAAAGGTTTTCTCTGATATACTTTTTATGATCTGCTATACAGACTCTTATTCTGATTCTCTTCTTTGGGAAGCAAATGCTGCCTTCTACTTTTAGGAAGGAAAGATAGGACCCAAGGATTGAGTGGAGGGGGAGGGTTTGAATGAACAACAACAGAGAATCCAAGGGAGAGAACTGAATGAGAATTATGAAAGAGTTTCTTACTCTGTCTTGAGTAAGAAAGAAAAGTGTACAATGTTCAGTTGTAGAATACCTCCAACAATTTGCCTCTTACTCTGTGACCTTGTCAAGGTGTTTGTGTTAATTCCAGTTGAGGACTTTTTATTGACTTTGGTGTTAACGCTTTCTCTGGTCACACTTTGAACGGTCTGCTGCTGGAGTAATTGCCCCATGCTTGTAGTTTCTGCTTTTCAGGACCATCTCTCTTGCTTCTACTTTCTTTCCTTTTGCACATCACAGAAAAGAAAACATAAGAGGACAATAGATAGAAAGTCTCTAATGATGAGAAGCAGGTATTTTTCTTGTCATCTTATCCTTTGGAAGTGCAGATTTTATGATAACTTTCTAAAAAGAAAAGTGAAACATTTTTGAATTCCTTTTCAGGTTGGAAATGGATGGAGACACTTTGGACCTAATGCCTAATCAGTTAAATAGCTTTAGCATTTCTTAGAAACCAGTTTTATGGACATCTCAGTTAGGAAGTTTTCTGGAAAGTATTTCCTCAGGTGTGTGACATGGAGTAGAGTTTTGAACAGAATTTAAGTAAAAAAAAATATATATATATATATTTTTTGAGTTGGAGTCTCACTCTGTCACCCAGACTGGAGTGCAGTGGCTGCTCCCGGTCACTGCAGCCTCGACCTGCTGGGTTCCGGCAATCCTTCTGCCTCAGCCTTCCAAGTAGCTGGAACTACAGGCGTGCGCTACCACGCCCGGCTAATTTTTGATTTATTGTAGAGATGAGGTCTCGCCAAGTTGCCCAGGCGGGTCTCGAACCTGTGGGCTCAGGCAGTCCACTCACCTTGGCCTCCAAAGCGCTGGGATTACAGGCTGAGCCACCGAGTCTGGCAAATATTTTAAAACTGAGATTAAACTAGTATCATGACACATGGTTAGAATATAAACATCTGCTATAATACTTTTAAGGCATTCCTCTCTATTTTTCAAAGCAGGTGTTCTAAAGGCATCTGTTTTTGCTTAATTAAAAAAAATTTGTGTAATTTTTAAAAATGAGAAACCCCAATAAAATAAATCCAAGAGTACAAAAAAAATCATTAAGGGACAGACATTAAAGACCTTAAAATCCTGCCTCAGAGAGGCAGTCACTATTAACATTTCCTTCCGTTATTTTTTCTCTTTATGTTTTAGATAGTTTCTGTGACACATAGTGTCAGTCTGGATAGACTCCGTTGTGATGTGGTAACAATTGCTTCCAAGTTTCAGTTGCGCAAAAGCACAGATGTTTATTTCTCACTCATGCTACCTGTCCATTGCAGGTGGATTGGAGACCCTGTGCCCATGTCATTACTGCTTTCACGCAGAGTGGTCATGATCTGGAACATTTCTCGTAACCATGGTAGGGTGGAAAGAGTGTGGCCACACACTGGCATTAAATCTTTCCACAGGAAATGACATATGTTACTTATGCTCACAAACCACTGGCTGGAGCTGATCACAAATCACAGTCTGTCATTAAAGTATAATATATATTTTACTTTATTAAATAATAAAACTGTTATTAAATAGTGATTTCAAAGCTTAGCTTGAATTATTGTATGCCACTTGCAAAATTACATGTTTTTCCACATTAGTTCAGACTTCCAGCTAATTCCTATGTATTTGTCAAGGGTTCATTTGGATTGGTTACGATGATGATCATATTTGGTGTTGGAAAAGGATGTTTCTTCCCCACTTTGGATGTTTCTTTCTGTGTGATAGAGATCCACCGCTTAAGACTCTTGTCCTCTAGTGACTTAATTTTTTTTTTTTGAGTTGGAGTCTGTCTCTATTACCCAGGCTGGAGTGCTCAGTGGCATACTCACAGCGATCCTTCCGCCTCAGCCTTCCAAATACCTGGAACTACCAAACCCAGCTAATTTTTGATTTATTGTGGGGACAAGATCTCGTCAAGTTGCCCGGGCTGGTCTCAAACCCGCAGTCTCAGGCAATCCACTTGCCTCGGCCTTCCAAAGTACTGGGATTACAGTCTGAGCCACCGAACCTGAACCTGGCCTAGTGACTTAGTTTTATTACTGAATTTGAAAGTGGAGATTGGGGATTATACCCAATGCCTTCTTCACTCCTTTCTCTTGAGAGGGAACTGCTCATGGGAAGTGCAACCTGCTTCTCTTCCATAACGTTAGGGGCAGTCTGTTCCTGTCCAGCTGGGGTGACCCATCATCCAGGTTTGCCCAGGACTGAGGGGTGTCTTGGGATGTGGGGCTTTCAGTGTTAAAATGGGGAGAGTCTCTTTTAGTGACATCCTGGTCAAATCTGGAAAATTCTGGGATCCAAGACCAGAAAGCCCATTTGCTCCATAGATAAGCCACATTCTCTACTACACACTTAACAGTAATAAAGGTGATAATTTTGTCTCCCATGAAAGAGAGGTTTTGGTCTCATTCTTCAGTTGCCCCAGAACCCAGGCCAGTAAGAGAGTTGCCCCAGAACCCAGGCCAGAACCCAGCTGTTTGTGGGGCCTCTTCACTCTGACTCCTGGGATTAGCACTATTCCCATTTGCCCTGTTCCCTCATAGATCTTACCGTGGACTGATCTGGCAGCCTCCCAAATAATGAATCCAGATCTGAAGTTGTACTTCTCCAAGATAAACATCCCCATGGGACTAATAAGCTTGATCTAGTTGATGTCTAAGATCAGAGTTTTATTTATCTGTTTGGCCTCTGTAGTGCAATTTCTCCAGACCCCAATCATGTTTAGATAAACAGAGATCTGCGTGATTAATGGGGGAGGGGTCAGATCAAAGTAGTGGCAAAAGAGCAGGGTGGAAAAGGATTAGTCAAGAGGATGAGACGGAAGGTAGTCATGAGGATGACTGCATCACACTGAGGAGGGCCCAGGTGGTGGACAAGTCACAGAGCAGTTTCTGACTCCTGAGAGTTGGGCAGCTGGATGCCCGCTACTTATTTATTTACTGAGTCGGGGTCTCACTCTGTTACCCGGGCTGGAGTGCAGTGGCATGCTCATGGCTCACTGCAGTCTCGACCTCCTGAACTCAGATCCTTCGGCCTCAGCCTCTTGAGTAGGTAGGACTACAGGCACATACCACTACACCTGGCTATATTTTGTTGTTGTTGAGTTTTTTTACAGAGATGGAGTGTCGCTATGTTGCCCAGGCTGATCTCGAAATCCCAGGCTGATCTCGAAATCCTGGGCTCAAGCAATCCGCCTGCCTTGGCTTCCCAAAGTGCTGGGATTACAGACATGCACCACCATGCCTGGCCTACGCTTGCTTTTTAGACAGAAACATTGCCACATATGCAGCTTTCTTTTACTGTCTATAAATTACCAAATATTTCCGTTAAAGCAAGGATAACAAGAAACAAAACCAACTTCCATTGAACATTTAAGTAACTTCCCAACAATTTAATCTTTTATAAACTCATCTGCTCTGCATATTTGCATATCTGCCAGTTTTACAAATAGAGACTCTTAAATATTTTTAGGATATGTTATGGCTGGCGTTCAGCTGCTTTTACCATATCATTGCAATAGTGATATGCACGGTGTTTAGCAACTGGTATAGCACAGGCCCCGGTCAGTGAAAATAAATACTAGGTGTAGACCACTGGTATGGCTGGGCAGGTACATGCCAGCTTCAAACCAGCCCTGTATATATGGGAATATGTGAATGATCTTGTTGATATCACTCTGTGGGTAACTTGGATTTCTATCTTTTCTGACTATTTTTGTTTTATTTTTAATTTTAGAGTTGTGAGGATTTACTGCATAAGTCAATTTTATGCAGGTGAGATTTGGACTTCTAGTGGGCCCTCTCTCTACCTGGTACCCAGTGTGGGGTTGTATGCTGCTTATCTCTGCTCTCTTACTCCCTCCTTTAGCAGTATCCAGCATCTTTATTTTATTTTTTTAGAGATGGAGGGTCTCACTATGCTGCCCAGGCTGGTCTCGAACTCCTGGGCTCAAGCAGTTCCCCCACCTCAGTCTCAAAGTGCTATGATTATAGGTGTGAGCAACTGTGCCTGGCTTCTGATTATTTAAGAGTCTCCTAATCTAACCTACCGTCTAGAACACTACACCTTCTTATGTTTTTATTTTCCCTTTTTCTAGTATAGAATTTCTCAAAGAGTGGTGTTCTACAGACCTTGTTACTGAAGACCCGTGGAGTAGGAATCCCTGGGGCACGTGAAACAGGCCCCTTCTATGCTTCTAACAGACCCCTCCTATGCTTCTGATGCAGCTTATCGAGGTCGTAGGACCCCTCTCCTAGTGGCTTTTCCATTTCTAAAAAGATTCTTCTAAGGTGACCATTCTACCTCCCCCACCTTTCATTTTATCATTTTCTCTCTTAAAGGTCGACTCTTGCTATTGTTTGACATTTGGAAACCGTCAAACATAATCTGGGCAGTCCTTTTTATCGTCTCAGATGCACTCAGGTTTGTTGAGAGTAAACACAAGCCTTTTCCAAAGATAAGACAAATGGACAGAATCTTTGGTCTTACTTTCTTGTCTGCAGAGGAGATATTTTGCTGTTTTGAGGCTCTACAGATTTAAAAAAAAAAAAGGAAGAAAAGAAGTCAGCTTTCCCCCTTATTCTACTCCCTCTTCATGCCTCCTTCTCCTTCCTTCATGGGAAGGTGAGAAGGAAGTACTCATTCTGTTGTCAGGAACAGAAAAAGTGGTCTTAGTTTTTCTCCCCCAGGTCAATCGCATGGTCAGTGAGTTTATACACCTATCAATTCTACTATAGACAAAGGCAGTCAATAGAGCTGGTGGTTTCTGGTCAATGTCCGGTTTTAAAGCAGGTTTTAGGATCTTATAGCACTTTGTGGGGTTGGCATGAGGTTAGCTACATGCATGGGTATGCTCTCACATGTGGAAAATGCCCACTGTGTTTTCTAAAATGGATCCAAATAGGCCTGCAGAGGTATTTCAGACAGGGACCTTTGCAGACTGATGAAGCTAGATGGGAACGTTGTTTTAATGGACAGACAGCCACCATGCAAGCTGTCTGCTTTATACCAGTGCTCTGAGGATCTAGTAAGGCTAAGTAAGGATTGGTTCCTGACTGTTTGGCATGAATGAAGAGAAACAATCGACATACCTGAAGTGAGAGAAAAACAATACAAGGCAGTTTACGATTACATTATTCAAACTGTAGGCTTTATAGGAGCTCAGCAAAAGAGAGGAACCATGGTGGGCATGGTGGGCAGGCAAAGCTTCTCGGAGAAGATGGATGTGAACTTCACCTTAAAGAACTTGGGAGGGCAGAGGGGAAAACTGGGAAAGACGCTGCGGACCCTGGAAGGATGCTAGCAAGGCTGGGAGCACTAACAGCCAGGGCTCACTCTGGGGCCTGCGGGGAACAGGTTGAGGGGACCAGAAAGACAAGCAGAGAAGTGAAAACACAAAACAAAACAGGAAATAGAAGTTGAATGTTTCTGAATGGGGGAAGTGACATGTTGCTTTCTTTCCTTTCTTTTGAGTTGGAGTCTCACTCTGTCACCCAGCCTGGAGTGCAGTGGCGGCTCCCGGCCACTGCAGACTCGACCCGCTGGGCTCCGGCGATCCTTCCGCTCAGCCTTCCAAGTAGCTGGAACGACAGGCGCGCGCTACCACGCCGGGCTAGTTTTTGATTTATTGTAGAGATGAGGTCTCACCAAGTTGCCCAGGCGGGTCTCGGACCCGCAGTCTCAGGCAGTCCACTCACCTCGGCCTCCCAAAGCGCAGGATGACAGGCTGAGCCACTGAGCCTGCTCGACATGTTTCAAGAAGAGCTTTTGTGGTTTCCTGAGAATTAGTTTATGATCCAGGATTTCTCTGTGCTTCAACAACTCAACTACCTTGCTGGGCTTTGAGGAGTTGTGATTTGGCTCAGAGCTGCGTCTTCCTCTTAGACTTTATTTTCCTGATATTCTGTAGCCCTTTCCTGTGGCCACGCTTTCACCAATCAGAAAAGATGTGGCCTTGTGTTGGAACAGGTTTCTGAGGCTGGTCCACGAGCTAACACTTTACCTGACAGAGTGTGAGAAGTATGGGTGGCTCTGGGAGGAAGTTTGGGAGAGGGAAGTTGGAGAAGTGGCTTTTCATTAGGCTTTTTTTTTTTTTTTCTATAATGGATCCAAATAGGCCTGCGGAGTTATTTCAGACAGGGACCTTTGCAGACTGATGAAGTTAGATGTGAACGTCGTTTTAATGGACAGACAGCTACCATGCAAGTTGTCTGCTTTATACCAGTGCTCTGAGGACCCAGAAGGCTAAGTAAGGATTGCTTCTTGACTGTTTGGTATGAATGAAGAGAAACAATCAACATACCTGAAATGAGAGAAAAACAATACAAGGCAGTTTAAGATGAAGGGTCTGCGGTGTCTTTCCCGGTTTTCTCCTCTGCCCTCCTAAGTCCTTCAAGGTGATGTTCACATCCATCTTCTCCGAGAAGCTTTGCCTGCCCACTGTACCTAGTAATTCCTCTCTTTTTCGAGCTCCTATAACGGCTACAGTTTAGATTTAAGTATGTTTTATTTAAGAACATGCTTAAATATTTTAACAGCTAGTACAGCTACAATGAAGGAGGTGAGTGGATCGTTCTCACTAATATTTTGTTCTTGGTGACATGTTTTCCTTATGTTTATAGCTGAAAGTAGTCAGTGGAGAGGGTAAATGATATGCGTTAAATCGTACCACAACAAAAAGAAAGAGCAATGATGGTCCTTTATTAGATTTATCCCTTGGTCACTAGTTCCTATTTTTCTCTTGGTAAAAGATTTTTTGAGCTTCACATCTTTTTTCAGAAAAAGGTTGAGTGGGAATGAGGGAGGAAAGCAGAGACGGAAAGGAACATAAGAACATTCCAGAACACAAATGTAACTAAACATTCTTGATCCACTGCTGATTGCAAAGCAGGTGACTCCAGGCCTGCTGGGAGGCCAATCTTCTAGGGAGGCGTTTGTACCAATGAAGAACTCTTCCAGCATCTTATTGTTGAATGAATGAATGAGTTAAAAACAAAAACAAAACACGGGCCAGAAGGGGGAGTTTTAGAGACTAAGTTCTCGCGTCAGCTCCACTACAAGGCAGCTGTGGAACCAGGGGCAAATCCGTCTTTCTGGAACGTATTTCCTTGGGGATAATTATTCCTCAAATGAGGATAATTAGCTGCACCCCCACCCCCAAGGGGTTGTGAGATTAAATGAGACAGTGCCTGTGTGTGTCCTCGTGAGCACTAACGCGTCAGGCAAAAAGAAGATTCTTCATGTTCTTCTACTCTAGATTGCTGTGTAACTTTCTGTGTGTTTTCCAGGTAACCAGAGTCCAGATGATTAATGTTCAGCCAGTGGAACTGCCTATTTTCCCTCAAGTGGATCTTTCCTTCTAGGCAAAAGCCGTTGAAGTGGGTTCCTGTGCATTCCATCCTAGTTCGGTGACTATTTCCTATTGAGGTCAATGGGCCTTCGTGGGGGAGGGAATCTCCTGGGATGCCACACAGTCTCCTGAGCTCCAAGACTGTGCAGGTTTCTTGGCCAGCTGTCCCCAGTCGCATCCTGTGATCTGATGCTCGCTGGGGTCATGATCACATGAAGACCTGAGAAAATAGACTGTTGACAACAAGAGGCCTGAGGCATCTAACCACTGACCAGGAGCCTCAATTTGTCCCAGCCAAATGGTCCCTAGTAACCTGAACAATCCAGGAGGTAGGCTGGCTATTAGCAAGGCCTCCCACATGGGTTGAGTCATTGAACAGCCAGAAAATGTTCTCCTGTCTGTGGGCTAGATTGACCTGGGGTCAGGGTTGTTCTGACTTCAGTTTCTTTTACTTTCCTAATCATTTCCTGGCAGTCCTCTCCCTGACATGAGAAATATCAGCCTCTGTTTATGGAACTTGTGGGCCACTTTAGGTCTTGGGATCCTGATGCCCTCAGCAGGGAAAAATCAAGTTGATGACACCCAACCAAGAATCGATGTGAATGTCAGGCAAATGGTAGAGGACCCTGAAAGGCTGAGTGCTGTGGCTCATGCCTATAATCCCAGCATTTTGGGAAGTGGAGGTGGGAGGATTGCTTGAGCTTGGAGTTCAAGGCCAGTCTTGGCAACATCATGAGACCCTGATTCTATAAAAGAATTAAAATAAAAATAAATTAGCCAGGTGTGTTGGTGCACATCTGTTGTCCTAGCTACTTGGGAGACTGAGGCAGAAGGATTGCCTGAGCTCAGAAAATTGAGGCGGAGGTGAGCTTTGATCATGCCACTGTACTCTGGCTTGGGCATAGAATGAGACCCTGACTCAGAAAAACAAATGGCAGAGAAACTGGAATATGAAAATAGCACATCCAAGTTCAAGTTCTAGCTGCAGTACTCTGTTCCTGTGAACATTGGACTAGCCTGGTAAGTCACTTAAAACCTTATGAGCTGCAGTCTTCTCATCTTAAAATGGGAGTGATTATCTTTGTCCCCTGGGATTTGTTATAAAGATCAGACTGGATGTTTGAGAAAGCACTTTCAAATTAAGTCATTAAGAATGGTGTAAGGTAAAGGGTTCTTTTCCCTACTGTGATGGGAGAAATGCATTTGGGGAAAGAGGGAACACTGCACTGGCCCCTCATATATAGCTATTATGAAACTTTTGGGATATTGCTAGAGTTTCTAGGGTATAACTGGGTCCGCTTGGTTGCCCATAAAATCTCTGAAAATTATGCTCTGCTGGACAGCAAGCAGGTTTTTGGGATAACAGAGAAGGAAGTGGATGAAGTCGTGTGGTCTTTAGACACACATGGGAATTAACCAGGCAAGGGGTGGAGACAGCTGCCAGTTTCCCTGTACCCTTTGACGGCTGGCCTCTTTGGCATGCAGATGTTTCTTTCGGTGCTGGTGTGATGGAGTGGTGGTGGGGACACAAGTTACTGATGTTCCCATTTAGAGACAGCTGAGGCCAGTTTTGGAGGTGGGGGAGCCTGTCCTGTGTGACTGCTCACTTACCTGCCCTTAATCCCAAAGCCAGAAAAGCTAAAATTGCTCTGCTCCCAGAAGGTGCCAGCGAGGAGCTGTCTCCTGGGTTGGTTCAGGGTTGCGTCTCAATTGGCATGTTTTAAGAAGCAGGTTGGAGCCAAAACCTACTCTGCCCATCCCCTTTTCTTCATGTGTTCAAAGGGATTTGAAATCCATGTTTGGGGCCCATTAACACTCATTCATCGTGGACTATTTGGCAAGAGTTTTTATCCCAGAATGATTTCCTGCCTGGGGTGGGGAAAGCCCATCCAGAGCAGTGGGTTCTCTTTTTTGCTCTGCTCTTGTCTTGCAGGATGACCTGGGCTAACCTACTTGTCCTTTCTGTTACCCATGTCTTCAGCCTTAAAAGACAATATCCTTTTTTTTTTAAAAAACAAAACCAAACGGAACCCCCAAATCACAAATCTTTTAAAACAGAAAAAAAGTTGTGCCATTTGAAAAGAGGAAATTGCTTTTTATTAGGTGTAAAAACCAACAAAAAAAGCTCCCAACATCTCCAAAGTCCTGGGAGTTGCCATGAACCGTTGACCCCATTCCGTTAGGTTGGCACAGAACCTCCCCAAGCCAGCCATCCAAGCAAAACGGTGAGCCTGACTGGTGCCATGCCTCACATCGAGAGATGTTTCCACATCCTCTGGGGGCTGCCAAGGTAGATTTGGTACATGTCTTTTGGAAAGGGCATTCACTTGTAGATTTAAAAATATGCTAGGGTGACCTCGAAGGACAGTAGTGCAATCACATCATTTAAGAAATGAGGAAACTGCAGCCCAGAAAAGGAGTCGTTTGTCCATATGTGGGTCCATGGAAGATCGGGACTGGAATCTCATCCTTCAGAGCAAAACTCTTTCTACTAAGTCTCTGGGGACTTGAGAAGGATCTTCCAAGTGCATTCATAGTCACTGTTCACCAAACATCTCACGTGCTCCCCTACACTCCTTAGTTGTCATGCAGTTGGGCTGCATGACCAGACCAGGCCACTAACACATCCCAGCAGAAGTGAACAAAAAGTAATCAGAGAGTAAACCTTTGCAGTGTTAAGCCATGGAGATTTTGGAGGTATTTTTGTTATGGCAGCATAACCTGAATAATCCAGATCAATATATGAAACAACTTTGCAAAGCCACCCCAGAAAAGCTGACTCTCTGAAGCGTTAAGAGAAAAACTTTAGACAAATTAAATTTAACAGAGTTCTTAATTTAATTTAATTTTTTTTTATTTTAAAGATGTGGGGTACAAGCTGTGTGGGTTAGGTATACAAATGTTCATTATGCAGGTACCCTTGTTGATGAGGTGTGCCCCGCCCTCTCCTGGCAGTTTCTCTCAATTGCCAATCCCACCCTTCCGCCCCGGCAGTTTCCCACTACTGTCAATCCCTTTCTTATAGTATTATGATAATTATTCAAGTTCCACTTATGAGTGAGAACATATGATACTCTGTTCTTTGTTTCTGTGATAGAAATTTAACAGAGTTTAAGTGAGCAAAGGGTGATTCACACATTGGGCAGCTTCCTGAACCAGAGTAGGTTCAGAGAGACTGTGCTCTGTTGCGTGGTAGAAGAAGATTTAGGGACACAAAAAAGAAAGTGACTTGCAGAAAACAGAAGTGAAATATAGAAACGGTTGGGTTGGTTACAGCTTGGTGTTTGCCAGTTTGAGCAGGTGGCTGCCTTTGATTGGCTGAAACTCAGTGACTGGTACAAGAGTAGGTTTCAGTCTGTTTACACTTTCAGTTAGGTTACAGTTCACTCTGTAGGAGAAACCTTTAGGCTGAACTTAAAATATGTAAGAAGACAGCTTGAGGCCAAACTTTATTGAACAGAAGGTAATACATTCTTACCCCAGGGGTGATGTTTTTATTGACTGTTCAGTTCAGTTGCACATTCATGTTTTTATTGAATGTAGTTCAGTTGTATTTATAGGATAGGGTAGTGGTTTTGAGACAAATTTTCCTTTCCATAAGCTTGGGAGTCTGGCTGCTAAGATGTGTGTCTCACACCCAACACTTATTAGCTGTATGATTTCAAGTAATTGACTTTACTTATTGTGCCTCAGTTTCCCATCTATAAAACGAAAATGATAATCACAACTCTATCATTGACTTGTAGGGAGGATTAGATGGGATAACTTAGGGAAAACCCTTATTTCTATGCCTAGTGCAGAGTAAGCTTTCAACAGATGCTAGCTTATGTTACTTACTGAATATACACACTCTGTAAAAGGCATTGTACCAGGGTTTTCAGATGCTTTAGGGATAAATTGGACCTAAATCCCAACTTCCGTGTCCTTGTTGTGTATTACAAGGCAGTGACTCAGCAGCTAGATGCATACCCATGTCAGACAAATCCCACTTTACAGGCATAGAAAATATAGACCCCTCACTTGGCACCATACTTGAAGGAACTGCAGCAGGAAGTCCTAAGTTCTACTCTATTTGTGTGACAGCTTCACCCAAGCTTCTGGAGTCTCTGGGATGGTACTGGAGTGTGCCTCACAGAGGAACAAATTCAATTTTAGTACTGACAAATATTTGCTCTAAGAAAAAAAGATTGGTATTTGAACTTGGTCTGTGTGACAGCCAATATGAGTAGAAGATTTCAACATACCTAAGGGCCATGCTTGAAATTAATGAGTACTCTTCTTTGGGAAGAAAACATCTTACAAGGGAAAAATAATAAAACACTACATAAAATCCTGGTTCCAAATAAATGGATCGCATACCCTGGCTCTACTAAATGCTTAGAGAAATATTTATTTCTTGAAACACATCAACTACTCTACTACTGTGAGGCTGGCATTGGTCTGGGGAGGTGGGGGCAGGAATGCAGGGCTTTAGTGTGTCTTGCATGTCATTTGGCACAGCCTATACTTTATCTTCTAGTGCTGTCCCTGGCCCCTGAGCCCATCAGAATGACTCTTAGGAATCTTTATTTTTGTTTATTTTATTATTATTATCTTTTTAGAGACGAGGTCTTGCTATGCTGCTCAGGCTGGTCTCTAAATCCTGGGCTCAAGCAGTCTTCTCACCTAGACCTCCCAAAGTGCTGGGATTACAGGCATGAGCTACTGTGCCCAGCCAGAAATCTTTATTTTTGACTTTTGCTATTTTCTATATACTGAAAAGAAAGGAACAAAGCAAAACATCATCAGAAATACCCTGAGCCTTAATTTCTGGAATGAAGATAGTGACAGGCAGTATACTTTTCTTTGTGTCTGTTACGTTCCATCATAAACTGAAAACTAACTCAAAAAATGAGGAATGAGTTTTCCAAATTTCTTGAATGTGGGGTAATTTTTTTTTTTAATAGGAAAGGCCCCATTGTGACTAATGACCCACATGGGATAATTCCTTTTGACTTTTTCCAGCAATATCCTCTGTCGTGTGAACCAAATTGTTGTCAAAAATATTCACAACCTAGACATTTCCAGCAGACAAAAAGCAACCTATCTATGAGATGAACTTTGCATGATTCTTTTTGCCTTAGTTTTTTCCCTGGGATTTTATTTTTAAAAAATTAGATGAAAAAATCACAACCTTCTTAAAAGAGGTTGTTACAAGATGAGTCTGAGACAAGGTAAGTGCCATAATAATAAAAAATAATGCTTTCCACGTTTCAGAATACTTTCATTTTCATGGTGTCATTTGTTTTTTGTGGCATCTCTGTGAGGTGTGTTGAGTAGACATTTTAATCCTGATTTTCTAGACAAAGGAAGTAAAACACAGAGAGCCTCAGGACCATAGGAAATATGCAAAGCCAGGACCAAAATCCCAAGTGATAACAGAGAACAAATAACTCTTTATAGAACCTCAGGAAAGTTGTGGTTGGTTTCTTATCTGCCACTAAATAGGGGTGTGTTCTTTAACAGATCATTTAAAATCCTTGGATCTCAATTATCTTCAATGACAGGGCTAGATGAAGGCCCTTTAAAATTGCAGCCTTAGCTGGATATGGTGGCCAGCACCTGTAGTCCCAGTTACTCCAGAGGCTGAGGCAGGAGGATCACTTGAGTCCAGGAGTTGTAGATCAGCCTGGCCAACAGAGTGAGACCCTGTCCCTAAATAAACAAGCGAGCAAGCAAACAAACAAACAAACAAACACTACATGGTTCTTTCCATCCCATAAAGGGTTTGCAAGAAGGCACACATGTAGGGAATGGTGGCACTATTAGGGCACTATCATGTGACAAATCCCGGGAGAATGAGAAGCTCATGGCCAGGCATGGTGGTTCACACCTATAATTTCAGCACTTTGGGAGGGTGAGGCGAGAGGATTGCCTGAGTCCAGGAGTTCGAGACCAGCCTGGCCAACTAGCAAGACCTACTCTCTACAGAAAGTAAATAAATAAATAAAAATAAAAATGTAGCCGAGCGTGGTGCTGTGTGCCTTTAGTTCCAGTTACTTTGAAAGCAGAGGCAGAAGGATCACGGCTGTGGGGGCCGTGATTGTGCTACGACACTCCAGCTTGGGTGACAGAGTGAGATGCTGACTGAAGAAGGAAGGAAGGAAGGAAGGAAGGATGGATGGAAGGAAGGAAAGCTTATTATCACACATTGTGTTGCTGAAGGTTTGCCTTTTCTATGGTTCCCAGGTACCTGACTGCTGAGAGGTGCCTAGTATGTGGGGCACACACGAAACAGTGCTGATGAAAAAAGAAAGCGTGGAAGGCTCTCTGAGTCTGACACACTGGAACTCCAGAGCTGCGTGGGTGTAAGATGCCTACAGGAGTACGTATTCTTTTTTTTTTTTTTTGAGTTGGAGTCTCACTCTGTCACCCAGACTGGAGTGCAATGGCCGCTCCCGGCCACTGCAGCCTCGGCCTGTTGGGCTCCGGCGATCCTTCCACCTCAGCCTTCCAAGTAGCCGGAATTACAGGCATGCGCTCCCACGCCCGGCTGATTTTTTGATTTATTGTAGAGATGAGGTCTCGCTGGCCAGGCGGGTCTCGAACCCGCGGGCTCAGGCAATTCACTCACCTCAGCCTCCCAAAGGCGTGGGATTACAGGCTGAGCCACCGAGCCCGGCTGGAGTAGGTATTCTTTACAAATGTGGTGGTACATATGAACTGTGGAATACGATGCAACCATACAAAAGAAAGAAATCATGTCCTTTGCAGCAACGTGGATGCAGCTGGAGATCATTATCCTAAGTGAATTTGGGCAGAAACAGAAAACCAAATACCACTTGGTACCACTTATAAGTGGGAACTAGACACTGGATATGCACAAACATAAAGATGGGAACAACAGACACTGGGGACTCTAAAAGGGGGAAGTGAGGGAGGGAGAAGGGTCGAAAACTACCTATTGGGTATTACATCCACTATAGTGAACAATAGGTTCAGTAGAAGCAACCTTGCCATCGAGCAATATACCCATGACAAACCTGCATTTGTATCCCCTGAGTCTAAAATAATCAAAAATGGAGCAGGTATTCTTTTAAAAGAGAGAAAGGGAAATGTGTTGACTTGGCCAGGAGACCAATCACCAAAAAAGACCTGCGTTCTCTGGGAGGAAATTCAGATTCAAAACAAGACTCACTACCACACTCTTCCCACAGGGACAGCAAACACTGAAGGACTTTTTTTTTTTTTTCATAATAAACGCTAACATTTATCTTCTTGGCAGAGGGTTATCTTCCTCTTGATCTCCTTGAGCCTTTGGAAAATATTGAGATAGGTACAACAAAGGACATGGCCCTCGAAAGACAAGTGCCTGCTTTTTAATAAAGAACTACTGTCAAGTAGAATGGTTTAATGAAAATAGCATGAAAGGGCCCCTGCAAAGGGTTTTGTCTTTTGTTCAGGATGGTACTCTGGAGTCAATGCTGAGGGAGGAGACTTGTTCTGTCCAGGTGGGACTCATGAGAGGCTGTGGGGCAGAGTTTAAGGGTCCTGGCCTCAAGTGCTGGCACCTATTTCCGTCTGCTGTTTATGGTCCATAGCTGTGTGACTGTGGACATGCCCCTTCTCCTCTCTAAGCCTCAGTTTCCTCAACTATAAAATGAAGGGATTGGAGAAGCTATTTTGTGTTCCCTGCAAATAGATTTAATTTTTATTTACTTTTTAGAGACAGGGTCTTGCTCTATTGCCCAGGCTGGAGTGCAGTAGTATGATCACAGCTCACTGCAGCCTCTAACTCCTGAGGTTCAAGAGATTCTTCTCGAGTAGCTGGGACTACAGGTACACACCACCATGTCCAGTTAATTTATTTTTATTTTTGTAGAGATGGGGGTGGAGGTCTTTCTATGTTACCCAGGCTGCTCTTGAACTCCTGGCCTCAGATGATCCTCCTGATTTGGCCTCTCAAAGTGTTAAGATTACAGGGGTGAGCCACCATACCTTGCCCAAAGAAATCTTCAATTTCAGAGTGGCCACTTGACACTGCTGGATTTTGACAGACACTCCTTCATCCACCCCCCAATGACTTGTCTCTTGAGCTAAGCTGAATACCTTCAGAACAGTTTCCCAAGAGAGTCTGGGTGATTCTTCCTGGACAGCTCTGAAAAATGGGGTAAATTCTCCTTCTCCTCTAACAGTTGAATATGCCTTTGCTTGGAACAGGGAGTGGTTGAAATCTGTGGTTTCAAACACACACAAGAGCTTCAAAAGCATCAGAATCACCCCATTCACAGATTAAACAACCCAACAAATAAAACAAACTGACTCCCGGGCCCACACCCTAGTCCCACGGAATCCTTAGGGGTGGTCTCTGAAATCTCTATATTGGATCAAATTCCTGGCGGCTTAAATAATCTCTCAGGTTCTCTCTTAGCACTTTGAGAAAAGGATGCTATTGTCAGAGCTCCCGATGAAATGAGAATGGGGCCACCAGGACGTTGACCACAGCCCTATCTTACAAACTTAAGCCACACTGCCAGTCTCTTCAGGTTGACTTCTTGGAGCCTTTCGCTTCACCTTTGCTCACTGTCCTCCCACCAACCACCCCTGACCCTGATTCTGGGTTCATGCTTTCCTCCCCACCTCTCAGACCTTCCAAAATTCATCCATTCTTTGTAACCCAGCTCAAGTTCCTCTTTCTCCATGACACTGTCTCTACTTGTTCATCCACCTCAAATATGTTATTCTTTCTTCTCTCCTAAGCCCACCCTGCAAAGACTCACATGCTGTCTTGCAATGTGCCTTGGCGAGCACAAGGTTGTCCATCTTGGCCTTCTGGGGTGTGAGCTACTTCCTCCAGGACAGGTGGCGGGGGACACATCTTTCTCTTGCATCCTCCTTGGCGTTGAGCATAGCTCCCACGAGAGGAAGGAGCATCCTGGGGGGCCCTGTTCTCAAGGGCTGTGGGCCCTGCTATGGGACCAGGTGTCAGAGCTGTAGGGGCTGGACAGGGACAATGGTGGCTGGTAGAGATAGCCAGGGAGGTGAGCTACATGCCATCAGCATGTCCAAAGACAAATGTCTTCAGTGCTTGGAGGAAGAGCTAGCTCCCTTTCTGGCAAGTGCAGGCCCTGGCTTTCTCTCAGACACTCCTTCCAGCCTCATGGTGACCCTCTTTTCCTTCAGGCATGGTGTCTGTCTTAACTTGGTTTCCCGTAGACTGAAGGATGGTGAGGGTGTGGTCTTCCCTACCGTCATTTGCCAATTAGCACGTGGTTGAGTGTGTTGGTGTGAGTCTGCCTGTGCTGTCCAATAGGGTATCTGCTGGCAACTTGAATTTAAAATGCAGTTTAACTTTGAGTTACATAAAATTAAATGGAATTTTAAAATTCAGTATTTCAGTTGCACCAGTCACATCTCAAGTGTTCAGTAGCCATGCAGGGCTAATGGCTACCTATTTACCGGACAGTGCTGATCTAGAACATTGCAATCATTGCTGG